>NC_068400.1:28187698-28492245 GCF_023724105.1 Carassius gibelio
CTGAAAAAAAAAAATGTAATACTGAAATGATGGAAAATATTTACAAGAACAATATTTCGAGTAGGAGCTGATGCTCTTCAAAAAGAAGAAAGAGTATGCATGGTAAATATGCAGGTATGCAATACAATTTTAAAATATAATATATACTGTAGGCATATATAATTACATACATAAAATACGAACCAAGCATCTGTATATTGTTTACCTTACATAAATTCTACCTTTTTTCTCCACAGGCAAAGAATGATAATTTGTGTAATTTTCTAGGGTGCAACAAACCCACTTACATTTAAGCACCAGGCATACTCATTTATCCAAAGTGCTTTACATTGCATTCAAGACATACAGAATCAAACCCCATGACCTTGGTAGTGCCATAATCATGCTTTACCGCGGGACAGGAAAGACACTTAACAGTACACACTTGCAAATGTAACCTGATCGATACTTTGGTCTTTTCTTAGAGCTCTAGACACATTCACTTAATGAAGGATAACTTCTCTTTTAGTCAGGAGGGCGAGCAGAGGCCCTTACCTATGTACCATGGAAGGAGCTCAAATAACGCATGGCTGGAAACAGCACCATAAGGCTAAGTAACTCAGCAGCATTCTCTCCTCTCTTCGACATCTCAGACAGCTCACAACCACACCAAAATTCGATTTGTGATGTTTTTGAAAGACAGCTGAATGCAGGCATGCAATTGAGTTTACAACATCCTGGGATGAATGGGAGGCAGTTACTCTTAGATCCTTGTATTTCCGATGTGCATGAGACCAAACCCCATGAAGACGATACTGTGCTAAAAATACAGCTGTGCCCATACAACAGGCAAGAAACACACTGCCGACTGAGCTTTAAAATATTGCTGTTAATTTCCTCACCCTCAGGCCATCCAAGATATCTTCAGTAGAACAGTAAATAAGATTTTTAGCTGAAACTATGGTCCTAATTTATAGCATGTGAATCAAAGGCTACTGTCACTTTAGAGTCAAAAACCATATACTGTACAGGAAGACAAAATTAATACATCTGTCAATCTATTAAGGTAAAACAAATCATTCTGTGCAAGAAACTAAACATTATTTACATTATTAATTACATTAACATTATTAAGTTTGGAAAACTTATTATTTAAACTAAAACTATCATCATAGGATCAAATATGGCGGTATTTTGTTTCTTTTTGAGTCGAGAGTGACTGTCAGTCATCTGAAAGTGAGCTTTGATTGAGCCACAAACTGTTTCAAAAGGTTTGGGCCGAAAATAAAAAATAAAAACAACAACAAAAATAATTATTTGTTTGCAGAACGGACACCTCTGGATCATTTGCCTGAGTCTATGGATTACAGGTAATAATGCTGTAAATAATGTTCAGTTTCTTGCACAGACCAATCGTTCCACTGCATAAGTCCTCAATATATTGTCAGGAGCCACAGGTATTCATTTTGTCTTGCCTGTTTTATGTTATTCTGATTCTCAAAATGACATTGACTTGCTTTTTATAAATCGCCAAGCACCACAGTTCTAGCTCAAATCCTTCTTTACTTCTTGGACAGCTTGAGGTTGAGAAAATTAACAGCAAATGTATATTTCTGGGTGAACTTTCCCTTTAAGACCTTTAGAGAGGTTTGTCTCCACAAATGGATTCATAAGTCTTTAACGGAACACTCACATACAGCTGAATATCGTCAAGCTTTACAAGTTGTACGCAAACATTCACAAGAGGTTTGATAATGGCAATCATTTACGGTACACTGTACAAATTAAGAAAACCTTTTGTCCTCTTATCAATTACACACTGTGATTATCTAAGCAACAGGAACGAAAGCGTAATCATCCCTTCTTAAGGCATGTTTCCCACCTTCATCACCATGGCAACTTGTACTTGCACACAAGCACTTGACTCTTTAGAAGCGACTGAATTGAGAGGAACTCTCAAAAGGTTATAATCACACAAAGAGCTCGACTTCCCAAAGCTTCCCACTGTTCGAACGTGATTATAAAATTACTCCAACAACAAAAAAAGTTGGCTGTGAATTGAAAGTGCTGTCAGTCATTCACGTTGCCCGGTGGTGGTTTGTAAAAAGGTTTGTGTGATCTGGCTGAGAAGATTCTGTTCAACAATAATGGGCAGGCCCACCTACAAAGAATGTCTGACTTCAGACTTTCTGGTATGCTTTAGTACGCTGTACATTTCTTAAAAGTGCTATGATGCATTTGAATTTCTTTTAGCAAAAGGCAATATAAATCTGGTGCAAATAAATACTTTTATATCACTACTACTCATATGGAAAGCAACAACAACAAAAAAAAGCACATGTGCATTCAATTCATTTCAGGACAGGTTGTATTCATGTGATAGAAGACACAATTATGTTACTAAACAAGTCAGCAACTTAAGTCAGTTATTATTTACAACAGTTACAAAAGCAATGCAATATTCTACTAATATCATAATATATATTGTATAGTATATTTGTCACGCCCTGTTGCCTGCACCACTGTCAGGCTTTAAAGGGTGTTCCTGTGTTTAGTGTTTCTGTCTGTTGTTCCGATTATGGACTCCGTTTTTGTTATGAATGAGTAGCCAACAGGCAGCGGGTCCAAATGCAGTTTAAGGTCCTTTAATGACAACCCATTGAGATATACATCCCAAATACATGACGGAACCAAGAAAGGAATACAAGAAACACAGGAGATAACACTTATCAACAACAATTCACACTGACAAAAGCAGGCCAGGGCATAAACAAACACAGGACCAAAAAGGAAATGGAACACAGCTGATCCAGGTACACAATAATGAAAACACAGCATGATGGAAAATGGAGTCCATAAGCAGAACAACAGGCAGAAACACAAAACACAGGAACGCCCTCTAAAGCCTCACTGTGGTACAGGCAACCAGGTGTGACAATATTGCTCTAATCAACAAAGTGGGTTAAATTAAGACCTGAAAATACAGAAAAATCTAATAGAAATTCAAAGTTTTAGTTTTGTAAAATTAACATATACTGTATAATGAAAAAAGAAAATATCCAAGAAATTAAACAATTATTTTAACTCTCAACTTTCTCAACTTTTTAACAACTGTCTCTCAAATTGCCATACTGATAATATAATAATAGGTTTATTAATATATAAATATAAGTAAAATTATAAATATATTGTTTTTATATTGCAAATCAGTGTTGATTGAGTATCATTCAGATACTATTACAGTTTTTCTTAATATTTTGAATTCTATTTTATTTTTATATTTACTGATTTAATGTTAATTTTATTTAAAGTTTTAGTAATTTTGTTCTGTTTGTTATTTTTATTACTTTTTGTCTATATCATTTTTACAAATTTCTATTTCAGTTTTAGATATTTTAGTACAGCAAGTCAAGTTATCAATCATCAGTCAACCGCAACAATGGTTCAGTGGTTCCTTGGCTGATTTCAAATAAAACATCATTAAATGATTTACAATAAAAGGCTGTGGAAAATCCTAAGGCTAAGGCAAACACAGGAAATGGGATAAGGCTAGAATAAACTGATGCACACAAGACTTCAATAATCCAGTGTTACGTACCAATCGGCTGGTAATCCAAGGAGATGTCGGAAGGCACTTTCAATACTGCAGACCTCCGGTACACCACATGCACTCTTCCCGTGTCCTCGTGTTCCTGTGTTCCTCGCTCCAGAGGCTCAATGAAGTACTCATCGGAATCAGTTCGAATCATTCCAGCCTCAGGAGAACAAAAATAAGAATAATTGTTGACAGAAATAAAGGGGAAATTGAAGTTGCTCTAATCAAAGACATATCTAGAGACTAAACCTATAAATAACTATGACAGATAGATAGGTTTGACAGTTTTTCATAAATGTAGGTGACAATAAATCTGGACAATAAATCACACATCATAGGTTTTTTTTTTTTTGGAAGGGCAGAAGCTCTATTTATCACCCAACCCTCATCCCCTCATTTACTGTCATCGTTCAGTCTAACATACGGTAACAGTCACAGCATATTATGAACAGGCACAGAACTCACAGCTCACATCCAAACATTCCTTCTCCTCAAAGTTAAGCAACACATTTTCAGCCTCGTGAAAATTCTATCAAATTGTGCTGATAAAAGACAGTCCAGTCTGTGCCTGGAAGCCCCGATAACAAATGAAAACACCAGAGAGAGTTAAATGTTTGATGTGGTTGTCAGTGAATAATCAGGGGTTTGAATCTCCTCTCGTCTTTCAGCCTCCTATTAGTTTCGAAATCAAAGGCATCTTTAATTTAAAAATGCTTTCAGGATACAAAACGCACCAACACACACAGTTTTTTGTTTATCCTGCTTAACTCAATAAACTGATTAGATATGTGCTGACTTGTTTCCTTAATGATTCTGAAAAACTTGCATTACCGGTTTTTAATTATTTATCACACAAAATTATTCAGAAATCAAAAAAGTGGGAATAGAAATTTCTAGAATCAAGGGTTTAAATATCTATCTATCTATCTATCTATCTATCTATCTATCTATCTATCTATCTATCTATCTATCTATCTATCTATCTATCTATCTATCTATCTATCTATCTCTTTCTCTCTCTCTCTCTCTCTCTCTCTCTCTCTCTATATATATATATATATGTGTGTGTGTGTGTGTGTGTGTGTGTGTGTGTGTGTGTATTACCAATTTGGCTTTTTTCTCAAATTGCCATACTGATAATATACTAAATATTTAATGGAAAAATATAATAACATAGAATAGCTGTATTTTGACCATTGGACCCCACTGTATATTACTACATTCTTTGTGTTTTAAATAAGGCAATAAACTGCAAA
The DNA here is from genome assembly GCF_023724105.1 of Carassius gibelio. Classification (NCBI taxonomy): domain Eukaryota; kingdom Metazoa; phylum Chordata; class Actinopteri; order Cypriniformes; family Cyprinidae; genus Carassius; species Carassius gibelio. Next base: position 28,192,529 of record NC_068400.1, read on the forward strand.
GCAGAAGCATTTTTACAAGTGGTCTTTTTATTAAATCACTGTATATTATTGCATCCTGCATGTTTCAACTTATGTACAACATGTGCGAGTCACTACAAATCATACTGACATCACACCAGACCATCTCGACTTGCAATATGTGATCATACATGTAAATGTGCTCACTTCTGCAGTGTGAGTTCGTATCCACAACTGTGTATTTGTTTCTGTGCACGAGAGTATTCGAATATACAGTACTTCAAGTGTGTGTGCATGGACCGACCTCCTTGCTCTTTTAAAACAGCCTCTCAGTTTTACCTCCAGCCCCAGAGCCGGCCTCCTGGACACAGAACAGCCTCTCAGAGACCATGCTCTGGAATGTGCTCAGAGACTAGCGCTCTCTCTCTCTCTCTCTCTCTCTCTCTCAGTCCAGTCTCCCCTAGTCATAACCTGGCCACCCCTTCTCAGCACCATCCTGTGCACTCAAGAACACAGGGTTTACCTTTCTCCATAGCTGCTGCCTTTATCCATTTCAGATGAACTCAATGCTTCAGTTGTCAGTTTTTCCTTATAGGACTTTTTAAAATGCAACCAAGGTATTAGCAGATTCCTAAAGCTGCTTATATGCACCATGAGAATTGCTCCACCATAATAACTCTAGATCATATTGTATTACTATAAAAAATTCATACCCAGTCTGTTTCAAACTGCCCGAGGCATAAAAATATGCCGTGCACTGCATATGCACAAGGACAGAATCAGTATGCTCCAAACATACATGTTCTAACCCCATGATTCTTCCCTGCAGACACATAGGTCACTGCACCAGCCACCTGAGCCAAGCTGTCTGACTGTGTGAGAGGGAGTATCTTTGCACTTGAATCACTTAAATTAGAAGTGAATTAATGCCATTTATTGCAGGAATAATTCCCTGATGACAGTGGACTTTAACAGAGCATTGTCCCCAACTGCTGTTTAAGCGTGTAAAATACTGCTGCATTTGTGTGCATGCTAATATAGGCAAATAATCTAATATAACCCTAAACTATGCTCTAACTGGTTTGTTGTACTCTACCCATAACTGACAATCAATCAGTAAAGCTAAAGGTCACATACAAATTGCTAATCAATTATGAAACCTAGATCAATGGAATCTAGTCTGTTCATCTGTCTGACATGAATACATGGCCATTATTATGAAAAAAAAAAAATCATTACTGCGGTTCTTAAATGTTTGCAAGTTGTTAAGGGAAAACAAAAATAATTCATGCTATGATTGTGCAGTTTGTTTCCAAAACTTTTGGAGGTCAATGTATATGAATTGTTTTAAAAAAAAGGATAAAAGAAAGAAATACTGCGTAATATGTGAGAACTCAGGAGGATTTCATTAAAACCCTTCAGTCATCATTTTCCACACACCTGCTGAAAACACCAGCAAAGTTATGTTATGTTATGTTATGTTATGTTATGTTACGTTATGTTATGTTATGTTATGTTATGTTACGTTATGGTGTTATGTCATGTCATGTTAGATGTTGGTATCCACACCAGACCTCTGAACTAATTTAACTAGCAAGACTTCCTTGGCCAACCAGCATCATTATGGTGGCAATGGTGATCCACCAACTATACAAACACCAAACCAGTCCTAACAAGGAAATTCATGCTAGTCTAATATGGTATTTTCAGAAGACATTATTGCTTATACTTCAGTGAACCTGAAAAAAGTGAAACTTTATCATTTGTCAGTCTGGGGCATCACATACATCAAGTACAAATTAATCGTTTGGAAAATACTTCGGGAAAAGAAGAAGATGTAAGAAGGAGAAAAAAAATAAAGAATATGCTTCAGCCTTAGAACATCAGTGGAGGAAATGTAAAAAAAGGACGAAACTATCAAGACTTTTAAAATGTGGTATTGTACATAATGTCCTCCCGAATTAGGGTACAGTAAGGAAACCAGGTCCAGTGGACTAAGACAGAATCTCAAGCTAAAATAATTCTGACATATTTGTATGCTTGGAAATGTATTTTTTTTTTTTTTTTATATAAATGATTTTTTTTTCTTAGGCTCTTTGTATCCAAGGAAACTAATTTAGAGAAGAAAAACAGAACATTGAAATGTTCTTCCAAGAAACCATTTTAAACGGCTGCACAGAAAACAAACAGCCCTCCATAATAAGGCTGTGGCTGGACACTGTGATCAGAAAACATCGCCTCTTATCACGTTCAATGAACTACTGCCATTCTCAATAACACTCTTTTACACTTAGCCCTCAGTGCCAGCGACAAACATGGAGGATGGTGGTCAACATTATTTCTGCTCCATTAGCAGCACCAACCAACCAGCAGCTGGCTATGTGGAGTGGACAATTGCAGGTGGATGGAAAGAGCCTCTTGCCTTTACCTAAACTGCAGCACTCGAAAGGGATCAAGAGTCCTGTGTTCCATCAGTTTAATATCCCCAGCATCAGCGCCCGCCAAGCAGACACCAGCTATGGGCCAAGACAAACATATGGGATTCAGCTGAAGGGGTCCAGTTTTCTAAGACGGCACTCCAGTCAAAACTTCTTAAGGAGCCGGTCTGAACGTGCTTTATTTAAAAAAAGGTAGTGCAACTTTCAAAAAAGCGTGGATTCAGCCGACACACTGCTACCTTTCACCCGCCATGTTGTTTAAAGGTGTGTTTGGTTTAAAAATGTGTGTAAACCTTCGTCATCATTACCTGCCATTTTCATCCCTACTTTAAAAGGAACTTTTAAAAAGTTACACCAGTTAATTTCTTTCACTGGGAGAAGAAGAAAAAAAGATATATATTTTTTTAATCATCTAAAATAGACAGGAAAAGAGGAATCTCTGTATTTTAAGGAAGAAAATTCAAAATAAATGTGAAAAGTTTAGCAAAAATATTTCATAAGTACTACGGAAAATAACATAATAATCATTTTTCACCATACATTTTGTTACTTTAATATATGTGTGTAGTTGGTTTAGTTGGATTTGATTGCTTCTATTGTCCTCATTTGTAAGTTGCTTTGGATAAAAGCGTCTGCTAAATGACAAAATTTAAATATAATATAAATGTAAATAACAAAAATAAATTGAAAATTTAAAACAAGCCCCAAATCAAATAAATAAGTAACACAAATAAATATCTTCATATACACAAAATAAGGCTTTGCCTGTGCTCTTTCCATTTAAAATTAAAGGCAACCACTGCATATACATGCAACATGAGCAGGTTTTAATTTAAATTAGATTGTATAATTGAAATTTTGTAGCAAAAACAGAAATGTTTGACTTGATCTGTCAGTAGGTGGTGCTTAAAGCGTTTCCTTGGTTTCTGCTGTAAACGAAGCAGCGCTGAACTTATGAACTTTAAAGGGGGGGTGAAATGCTATTTCATGCATACTGAGTTTTTTACACTGTTAAAGAGTTGGATTCCCATGCTAAACATGGACAAAGTTTCAAAAATTAAGTTGTACATTTGAAGGAGTATTTTTGTTCCCAAAATACTCCTTCCGGTTTGTCACAAGTTTCGGAAAGTTTTTTTCGAGTATGGCTCTCTGTGACGTTAGATGGAGCGGAATTTCCTTATATGGGTCCTTAGGGCACTTCTGCCGGAAGAGCGCACGCTCCCGTATAGCGAGGCTGAGCAGCACAGACTTTCACTGATCAGAGCGAGAGCGTCGCGAAAAGTCACAAAAGAAGTGTGTTTTTGGTTGCCAGGGCAAGACAACCCTGCACAGATTACCCCAAAAAAAAAAACAGCATTAAGGGACCAGTGGATGGAGTTTATTTTTACAGAGCATCAACGGAGTTGTGCAAGTGTTTTTGTTTGTTCCCTGCATTTCAAAGATGCTTGTTCACAAGGTCCAGTTTGACGACGGATTTGCACATCGTTTATTTCTTAAGGATGATGCAATCCCAAGGAAAAAGGGTCACGATCGTGTGTTAGAACCGCAGGCGGTGAGTAAAACTGCTTCAAATATCTCTGCCTCCTTGTTAGTGCGTCCCCTCCCATGCCAGAGACCCGGGTTCGAGCCCCGCTCGGAGCGAGTCGTTGCTGCTGCTGCTTTCGTTCAGTTTCAGCCTCTGGATCTGATTCTGGATCATAAATAAACGGCTGAATCTAACTGTAAGCCATGGTTTGTTTTGGATGATGGGTTTTCCCTCACGGTAATGTCACAGCTTCCAAACGCTCTCAATGCAAAAGCCTATTCGCGCTCGTGATTCTTTAGCTCCGCCCACACGTCACGCCTCCAGTCGGTCGTGTTTTTCCGGGAAAAATCGGTACAGACTATCTTTCTCTTATGAATATAATAAAACTAAAGACTTTTTCGATTTATGAAGGATGCAGTACTACTCTATATGTACTCAAGATTAACAGGATATTGAGTGAAAACAAGCATTTCACCCCCCCATTAACATGAATTATACAGAGGCAACATGAAAGGAAAAGTACCATCTAAACTTTTCTAAAGACAGTAAGTTCCCCTCAGACATGCATTCATATAAACTCCTGGCCCTAAATGAAATTGCAATTTGTATTGCATTATTACCGGTTTGAATCGTTACATATTTTGATCATTTTCAACCGGCTCGCAGTTAATCGTTACATCCCTAACAGAAACTAAATTGATTTGCTTTTGAAATTTTGAAAAATACATATGTAAAGCAGCTTTACAAAGAAAAGTGTCTAACATATTCCAGTAAGCAAAGGAAAGTGGCAAAGAAAACCATCTAAAATATGGCTACGAGTGTTCAAACTATGAAGAAAGGGCAGGGAAAAAAGCAAAAAAAATAAAATAATACTGGACAACATGTCAGCTTACTGTTCTTCAATGATGTGCAGGCTGTAGGATATTTGGTATGATGAAAGAGCATTTAGCTCAAAACATCATATCACAGATGATAATAATCTACAGCATGTGTCCACTCAAAATGCGCGATCTGTCACTCTGAGTGTGCGTTTGTAAAATGAGCAGTAGCGAGATTGATAATTGCTTTCAACACACAATAGTCAATAATAAGTCAATAATGTCTTCATATATATATATATATATATATATATATATATATATATATATATATATATATATATGCACTATTACAGTAGGAAAAATGAAAACCACACTTTTGAAAGCCTGGCGGGTACACAAGTTATCAATTTATTACACTTTTATTATCCCAGCCACAGTCTAATCACTATGAAAGTGTGAAAACGTAATTAGCAGATCTGCTCTACATTCAGTCCCACAACAACCTACAAAAACCTGCTGCTTCCATACAGAATAAACTGAAAATGGATAATTGGCACAGTATGAACATTTTTCAAGATTTTTCAAAATTTCTGTATTTGGCAAGCACAAAGGAACTCTGAAAAAAGTAAAAAGACATAGTATGTGACGTCATTTAAATCTATTTCGAAAAGACAACATAGAAATCAAATCAAAATCGTTCATTTATTTTTGTGCTGCTCTGAAAAAGCACCCAAAGCAAACATTTACCCATTACTCTGAGTGGTGGCAAGACCTGCATGGCTAACTCTAAATAAAACTCAAGCTGCTGGTGAACAGGCCCCAGTGTCCAGAGCAATGACAACAGAAAATGTGGCTTTAAACTGGTCATCATTAAAAATGTATAAATATATTAATACATTAATAAAAGCAGCCAAACACACATGGCTGGAGTTGCTAGTCTCTGGCCTCTCCTAAAGCAGACCTAAAGAAATAAGTTGCCTCTGCATGTCCTCCAACACCTCCCCTCTTCAACCTCAAACCATACACCAAAACAGCTCAGGGGTCAAGCTTCTGCAACAGGCAAGTCCTCGGCTGAATCAACAAAGTACATCAATAACTATTAGTGAATACAACTCTTGTGTACGGGTCCACTTCTCAGGGGGAAGGAACTGGCTCGGTTTCTTTCTCAATCAAAGGAAACCTTTTTTTCTGGATATGCTAAATCCCCAACATGTCCTCTTCTGTATAACTGAAGCATATACAACCATTCTTTACAAATACTTAACAAATCATATTGGAGATGGACTAAAGGCCCTTCTTTTTAAGAGAGGACAAGCGTCTTGCTAAATATAAAGTGGTGATTTGAGTCTAATCCAAAATATCAAAGCATCTGTTTTCTCCAACCTCTCTTTGTCACTTTAGATAATGCTTCGCATTAAATAAGTCTTTCCAGTAAAAACAGAATGTTGTGAAATAAGTTGGGACTACTGCCAGCTAAACTGCACTTTTTGGTGCATTTGAAATGAATTTAGAAAGATAGAGGTACACAGAAGGGGGAAATTAGTTATAGCATGACTCAAATCCTTTAGCTGTAAAAACACAAGCAGAACTGAGGTAACAGTTAAAATCTGGACAGCCCGTTATGATCCAAATGTTACCTGATTTCAAGCTGAGATGCTGAAGTTGAAGTCACTGTGTTCAACCAATATTTGGTGAAGAATGTTTGTGCTCCCAGATGGATGGTTTCTGAGTTTAAACTGGTGTTGGAATGAATAAAAGCCTCACCTGAGTTTGCAAAGTTTGAATATGTGAGTGAAACTAATGCTGCTCCTTTCAAAGAAAAGCAACTACTTCTGATAGCTCTGTTGGTTCAGAAAACGTGATTTACTCTCTTTCATTCAGAACACTTCTTCACTCTTAATGTAGCTGTTCAACTAGAACTTAAAGAGATTCACCCAAAAACAAAAATCCAGACATAATATGTTCAGCCACATACGATTTCAAGCCTTCATAACTTTCTTTTTTCTGTTTAGCAGTTAACAGAAAAGGGGGGGAAATGCCCTTTCCGGTCCAATTTCACAGAACAGGAAACCCAAATTAGTACTCAATAGGTTTAATGGCAAAGGTAGCAATGTTGAATTCATGAATGCAACTTTCTTTTGAGTCAAATTATTCCTTCTTAAATCCAATTGATCCAGCTCTCAAGTTCAACTCAATGAACGTCTTAAATGTTAAACATGCTCTCTGGAGAGGAAGGTTATCAGTGAATGACGTAAAAGTTGTGGTCTCTTTGTCACACAAAGCTTGAATGGCTACATTTTAGCTTTTTTAAGCTTAAAAGCTTCAATCCCAATTATTTTAATTGCCATGGAACAGGGAACAGGCACAGTCTTCAGAATCTTTTCTGCAATAAGGATGAAATAATGTCAAAGAGGTTTGAAAAATATGATGAAAATGAGAGAAGATTATATAACTGGTAGCTGGAAACTGGAAATGCATTGTATCAGCAAGGATATCTGTTGTGTTATTTATGTAAATGGTATATAGAATTCCATGTAAGTGCATCTACAGAATCTTCCACAATTCTCGACCCACTTTTGCTGCAGCCATGTGAGGACAGAACATTTTGTTATAAGGTTAAAAAGGCATGTTGCTTTGGTTGAAACATTCCATTCTTCAATTGCGTATTAAATTCACATGCGCAATAAATCTTTTTTGTTACTTTCCAGTTTGTCTCTAGAAACTGGCAGTTACAGATGATGAGAGTCTGGAGCATTAAGAAAAAGGCACATTGAGTGATCCACCGAGTAAAGGGAGGGACACACACTGGTATGCCAGCGATGTCAGAAAGCAGAGATGTGTTTACTCTTAAAACAGAGTACACCCACTTGTGACAGTTTAGGTCTCAAACATGTTACGGTCACTGGCACTTCTGTTTGATGTAGGTTGTGCAGCCACCATCTCTTAACTTAATAAATATGACTATAATAGCACAGTTCTCCTCTCTGAACTGCAGCTCTACTTTACTCCAATATACCAAAGATTTAACACAAAATAATGGCAAAAAAACACTGCACATGGACTACCCACAAACTATATAAAAAAATACAGTGCAAACAGTGCAGACAAAATAAAAAATGCTCAAGACTCACTTTAAATGAGTCGGATGAATCATTCACTGAATGAACTCACTGAATCCATTAAAGCGGTTACTGAATCAACATATGACTAGACTATAATGTCTAGTAAGAAAACATGTCTCACGGGCTGCATGTAAAAATAAACATACAGAGTGAGCAGTGTAAATAAATTTAAAAAAAAAATGACTCTTATGTGCATTTTTGGAGGGAAGTCGTGGCTTACTGGTTAGAGATTCGGATTCGTAAACCAAAGGTTGTGTGTTTGAGTCTTTGGCTGGCAGGAATTGTAGATGGGGGGAGTGAATGTACAGTTCTCTCTCCACCTTCAATACCACTACTGAGCTGCCCTTGAGAAAGGCACTGTACCCCCAACTGCTCCCCGGGCGCCGCAGCATAAATGGCTGACCACTGCTCAATGTTGAAAATGTCTGATGCTTAATTTTTGTTTGTTTTTGAAACCACAATTTTGTTTCTTCAGTATTCTTTGATGATTAGTTGAAAGGAACCGCATTTATTTGAAATAGACATGTCTGTAACTGTTTAAACATTTTCACTCTCTTTTGATCAATTTCATTCAGCCTATATTTGACATAACTGCTGAATAAAAGTATTCATTTTTGTTTCAAAATAAGAAATAAAATATTTATATAACTGATTGGCTTACAGTTACTTTTTATGCTGCTTTACATTGCAGATTAGTGTTTCTTATCATTAGGGTTGGGAACCGAGAACCAGTTCTTATTTAGAATAACTATTCACTTGCTTATTCAGAACCGGTTCTGTTCTTTGAAAAGAACCAGAACCATGAACAATTTCTAAGTTTCGGTTCCGACACATGACCAAGCGCTGTGAGCTGCCTTCCGCCGGGGTTCTGAAGATTCCACATTTCCCGTAAAGGATGTTACATAGTGACTAACAGAAATGCCCCCCTGCATCTTTACTTACTGAGCACATTGATTCCAATGACGCGCACTCCACAGACACGCTGCGTCGCGTCTTTAACTAATGAACACATCGTTTCCCTCGACTTTACGCGCACCTTGATAACTGTGCACGCGCCACTAAATTATATTATATTTGTCTCATATTGTCATTAATATACATACTGATTTCATCTTGGACCATTAAATAAATAGACTGCTATTGTTATGCAAGTAGGAGGGATAGATTATTTGGTGTACAGGTCATTTCAAGAGTGATAAACAAAGTGATAGAAAATATTTATTTTAATACTTTAAATTTTAAATTTTTTAAAATGTGGAAACCACTCATTGCATCACACCATCTCCTGACTGCATTATTATTTGTGAAATAGGGGCTTTATGAAGAGTGTGTATAATTGGTTATAAGTAGAACAGTTTATATTTCATTCATTTAGGCAAATGAACAAGTGTCTCAGCCCTTCAAGGGACTATTTGACAAACCAGCGTATTCCTGTTTGAAAAGCAAAATGTTATTGATAGTGTAAAAAGCATCAACTTTGAAGCTGATTGCTGGACTAGCATTACTCAACATTACTCACTACCTTCCAGTAACACTATATTCAATGAAGGTAAAATAGTAAAAAAAACATAACAATAGTTAATTTAAATGGAACCAGAACAATTTCAAACAATACTCAACCCTACTTATGAAGATCCATATTCTGTAATATATGTTGCATTTTGGCATTGCCAACATTTAAATTAAGTTGACAATAAGTAATAAACAGTATTGCGCATTGAGTAGTTGATTATTGTACATTTTTCTTCACCACTATTTTTTTATAATTGTTTAATGATTTTAATTGAACTGGAATAGGAACCAGAAAATTTCTGACAATTCCCAGCTCTACTTATCATATTATTTAAATCTATTGTTGGAATTATAAACACAGTGGTTTGTATTTCAAATAGTTCACTGGAGTTTTTTATTCTTCTTGTTATTTACCTATAACAGTTAATGAATCAGAAGCATTGCCCATTCACAGAAATAGCTTACTTCAAATTATTGGTGTCATATGTTTGTTAGCTGCTGCTTTGTAGAGCAATATAAAATCACCATTAGGACTAGGTTTTGAAACAGAGCTAACACTAGAACTCAAGGAGGAATTCAAGGCATGATGGGATAAAAAGAAGTTCAAAGTCATCACAGCTGTGAAATGGATCTGAGAAAGACTGTGAACATGTAAGATTGTTAGTGGCAGAGTGGGCAGAAGAACACAGACTCCTCTGACCATTAATATCATTATTCTCCTGACAAAGGTGCGTTGGGGATGAAGTTCTGGCTCAGGGCCAGTCTCGTGTGTGAAGCTCAGCCAGGAGTTCAGTAACTCAGCCAGCTCTGATCATCAATGAGTGAGGAGCCTCATTCAGCACCCTGGCCACAGAGTACAGCAGTATGCATTATAGAGGCCAAGCTATGAGTGACACAGAGCCGAATTATCAGATGATAATTCCCATTGCCTTGTGAACACTCTGACTGGTGACCCTATTTCAGTCCCTATTGGAAAGGGAACAGGCAATGGTTTGGCTCTTTGATATTTCTATCAAAGTATTTATGCTTACATTCCAAAACCTTGTTGAGTTGTTAAAGGGTTAGTTCACCCAAAAATGAAAATTATGTAATTACTGACTCACCCTCATGTTGTTCCAAACCAATATGACCTCCGTTCATCTTTGGAACACAGTTTAAGATTTTTTAGGTTTAGTCCGAGAGCTTTCTGTCCCCTCCATTGAACTGTGTGAACGGTATACTGTCCATGTCCAGAAAGGTAATAAAAACATAATCAAAGTAGTCCATGTGACATCAGAGGGTCAGTAAGAATTTGTTGAAGCATCGAAAATACATTTTGGTCCAAAAATAACGAAAACAACGATTTTATACAGCATTTAGTTCACCAAATCGAACTGAATGGTTTGAAACGGGTCACATCTCCAATAAGCATTAATCGACAAATGACTTAAGCTGTTAACTTTTTTAACATGGCTGACACTCCCTCTGAGTTAAAACAAACATATATCCCGGAGTAATTCATTTACTCAAACAGTACACTGACTGAACTGCTGTGAAGAGAGAACTGAAGATGGACACCGAGCCGAGCCAGATAACAAATGAAAGATTGACTCGTTCTCGAGTCAAGAACTGGTTGCATCGGTAAAGTGATGGGAAGTTCGGTTCTTCTCCGCAAACCGGTTCTTTCGAACAGTTTTATTCAATAAACCGGTTGAAAAAAACGGTTCACCGGTTCTTTTGCTCTTGAAGTAATGACATCATTGGCGATAACTGCCCTTCATTCAAGCCTTTGGTTTACCTGGGCTCATAACATTAGCACAGAATCAGTTTAGAATCAATCACCAAAAGAATTAGTTCGGTTCACACGCGCTGTGTGTCAGTCTGCTTAACACTGAATCACATATGCGCAGTATCATCATCTCCTCGGTTATCGAATCAGATGCGTCTGACAGAAACAGTTCTCGGTTCAGTGTACTAGTGATACGAAAACCGATGCAACCGGTTCTTGAATCGAGAACGAGTCAATCTTTCGTTCATTATCTGGCTCGGTTCGGTGTTCATATTCAGTTCTGTCTTCACAGCTGTTCAGTCAGTGTACTGTTTGAGTACATGAATTACTCCAGGATATTGGTTTGTTTTAACGCAGAGGGAGTGTCAGCCATGTTAAAAAAGTTAACAGCTTAAGTCATTGGTGGATTAATGCTTATTGGAGACGCGAACCATTTAAAACGATTCAGTTTGTTTTAGTGAACAGGTTCAAGAAGAAACGGTTAAATCGAATGATTTGTTCGTAAACCAGACATCACTACACTGCAGTTCACGTGCTCACAACAGATCCGCAAGAGAAGACAATGCTGAATAAATTCGCCATTTTTGTTATTATTGGACCAAAATGTTTTTCGATGCTTCAACAAATTCTAACTGACCCTTTGATGTCACATGAACTACTTTGATTATGTTTTTATTACCGTTTTGGACATGGACTGTATACCGTACATACATTTTCAACAGAAAGCTCTCGGACTAAAACTAAAATATCTTAAACTGTGTTCAGAAGATGAATGGAGGTCTTATGGGTTTGGAACGACATAAGGGTCATTAATGACATAATTTTCATTTTTGGGTGAACTAACCCTTTAAGCAGAAACAGAACCGTTCACTTTTCTCCACTTTCAGAGGAATGTTCACAGGCCTGAAACATGCCTGTGTCATGTAAGTGAGCCTCCCACTCCTCCTTCTCCTCCTCCCCCAACTAAAATCACCCCTCCATCCCCCACGACCTCTGAAAAAAGGAAATATCTGCTTCACAGGCTACATGTGAAGACTTTAAGATCCACCATGGCTGTAATTAAGACCAGTGAAACATAACTTGGTGTCGACTCGGAGTGCCACTTTACATCAAAGACTGTTCACGTAAGCATTTGATCCATTACTCAAGGAAGTGGTGGAGTTTAGATGGAAAAAGTAAATCTTAAGCCTCAGTAGGTCTTGAAGAAATACACAAGCAAGATTCCAAAGGTCAACAGTGATGTAATTCTAAGACAATTTAAACATTCAGATCTGAAGGAAAATGTCTAAAGGAGTCACCTCAAAAGGAACAGTTAAGCTTGTCTCAGAGCAGATTAACTCATAGGTTCTAATAAGTACTGAATATGAAAATGTCTTTTTATTGAATGCAAGGAAAAACACAACATTCAATGTAAACCAATTCATGAACACATTCATGAACAAAAGTATTTCGATGAGTGGGCCTCATGGGAGGATGATAAAAAAACTCTTATCTTGAAAGGAATTGATAAAAAAAAAAACAACTTACAAACATATGAGCCACCACTTGAATCAGAACGATGAACTCACTGAATCAACTAAATATTACTCACTAGTGAGAAAACATTAATTCTCTGAATGAATTCACCGAAGCAGATACTGAATTAACAATTCAATTGTCTTTTGCAGTCATATCCAGTCAAATTCAGAATTTCTATTTCAATGATTTTACTGCATCCTAAAATTAATAATAATATATTAAAACAAACTGTCAGATAAATATCTTCTTTTACATGGCTTTTTGACTGAGTACAAACTAGTTTTTTTTTATTTGTAAGGTTTTTTTTTTTAAGTTTTTTTTTTTATGTAGTTCATTTGTAGAAAAGCTAACACATTCCACTTGATTCCAAGGAGCAAGGGAGAGTGTGGTGTCCAAGTGTAGGCTCAGATAAATAAAACTCTGTGCTAAATGCCATTGCTTGATTCCAAAGAAACACCTTTTTCCACTGAGAGCCTCATCAATGCAGACGTCACTCCTTTGCCCATGCTTGTCTATCTAAAGTCTTTGAAAGTTTATGCAAAATCGATTTTTCCAATTTGACCTCTGTATTATTTATTGTTCAAGAATAAAGCTCTCCTTTGATGTTCTCTGATGTTGGAAAGGCCCTGGGGAGAGCTGCTTCATCCTATTTTTCAGCTTTTTGGTGTGACCCACAGTTCACTCAACTCTGCTGTCACTCTGGACACTCACCTCAAGTTTGCATAGTCTTTTGTGAGGAAATAGAAAGGCCAAAAGGTACAATACACAATTTCCCTGAACGAGCTAATCTGAAGACTGACAGGTAAGTGATTTAGCACCACCCTCAGCACAGCATGTTATAAATGGGAAACTAATAACTTTTCATTTTGCTATAAGCAAGATCTTCAATGGATAACTTACATTTCGGACCATTACTCACACAAAGCTATCGACAGCTTTTAGAGGGCTTGGATTATAATAAATTGCTTATCTGGACAGTTTTTATTTTTTTTCTTCTTCTTTTTGGAGGCTTACAGCCTCTAGTCCCAGTCTACATAAAATTGTATGGGGAAAAAAAGCCATTAATAATTTAATAACAATGTTCAACGTAATGTTCTTCTGCAGAACTCTAAATAAAATTGTAATGTTGTAATGCCAAAATTCTATTAGACCATATAAAACAATTTACTTTAACTGTTATTTTTATTTAGAAAAATATCATAAATAATAAAATAATAACAAAATATTTGAAATTATTAAGAGAAAGATATATTACTGGCTTTTCTGTATTGGCTATAATTGTAATATTGCTGCATTGGTAGTAAAGACATGAGAGTTAGAAGATGATTGAGTGCGGAGGTGATATGTCCCTTTAAATAAAGAAAGTGTCAAACATAAGGAAACAGCAAATATTATGGGGAGAAATTATGATCATAAAAGCAGGTTCACTGCAGGTTTAGAAGAGTCTAGGCATGACTCACCACTAAATGCCAGTGATGATTTTCATAGAAGTTTAGAAACGAACTGTGCTGGCATTATGAAGTATGAAAATAGGCCAAAATAGTTTGTAAGTCAATTATATTAACTACACAAACCTACCGCAACATCATGTTTCTGTCACATTTTCAATTTGTTAAGATCATTAGTATATACTGTATATGAAGAGTTCAGATGCAAAAACCTCTACATGCCATCTGAAATTCTCATCTAAAATTAGGAATTTTTTCAGGCTCCTATATTTATGTTCAGTTATTTCACTTTAATAGCCTGATGGCATTTAGAGGTTTTTGCATCTGAACTCTTCATATATATATATATATATATATATATATATATATATACTTGGAAAGGAAACAACACTCACCAGCCCATCACAGTTGTTAATGGCGACAGAGGTTCCAGGCACATCCGTGATGTCCCCTATAAAAGTGCAGTCCGTTTTCAGCAACTCCCTTTTGAGTATTCTCTCTGAGTGGGTTCCATTCTCAGTCTCATTCCCAGCTATTTCTATCTCATCGTGCCATTCCACCATGGCTCCTGGAGCCACTAATCTTTGGTTGGGATGTAGTCGGAGGTGGAATTCTTTGCCAAAGACAGTGATGTTAAAGAATAGCCTGTCTACCGCTTGCGTTGACCCTTTCAAAACCTCCCGCTTCACACGCTGCTTGTGATTGGCCGAAAGAAGATGCGAGAGGTAGTGTCCCTCTGCGTCTGTACTGATGGGAGTAATGAGGCCATACTCTTTCAGACGGCTCTTCAACGAATCTGATAAAACATAAAGACACACATGTAGAATTTATCTTAAATATATTAAAAATTAATTAGAAAACATTCAAATCTCATGCCACTTATAAATGGATGCTGTATATCAAGTCTTGACATATGAAAGATGGTTTTCATGAGGGAAAACATTTCAAATCGAAAAAATGTGCCAGAGACAAAAACTCTTTGCCTTGCTGTTTGTTATGGCAGTTTTAGCTAAGCAAGAAATAAAACTGTTTGTCTCCCATGACTGCCCATTTTAGGGCTTATGCAAAAACAAATTTATTCATTCAGTTTCTTAAAATACAACAATACTAACATCTGTTTAAAACATTTTGTAGAGGATGTTTGAATGTGAATTCCTTGTTTAATTTAATAAACATACACATTTTTAAACATTACATTTTAATCAATAATGTTAACATTAATACAGTCATTTTTCATTTACACTTACTAAATTGTCAATTGTCAATATCAACCTAATTAAGTGCATTGGTAATTAAACTGAATATGGTGGAAAATGCAATGAACACATCACTGCAGGTTGTGACGTTGACACCATTTTCAAATTTACAGTATCAAGTAAGAGTTTTCAGTGTACAAATTAACTTCTTGAAATTCTCCCACTGATCATTAAAAAGAGAGAGAATAATTCCTTTAGTTAATTTATTATAAGTCTAACTGACTAAACAACGTATTATCCTGTGCAACTTGCGTCTCACTCCCACAACCTATTAAAAGTGTTAAAGTATGTTAAAAGTTCTTTAGAGATAGATTTGCATCATCTCTTAGGGTAAACTTAGGGCCTTTACTGTACTGACAGTCTGTTAAACAGTTCTGATTAATTTTCTGATTATAATATTTGTCATTAAACATTGAGAAGAGATGCAATTGACAACAGTTAAACTCCACTGGACACTTGGCAGAGTGTGACTCTAGTTTGCACTTTGCAGCTGTCTACATAAATTATCAATGAAGCATCATAACTTATAAAATGACTTTTTGACCTTTAAATAAGTTTAAGAAACAAAAAGAGCCTAAAGATATGGGAAATGTTTGAGGACCACAAGG
Source organism: Carassius gibelio (assembly GCF_023724105.1). NCBI lineage: Eukaryota > Metazoa > Chordata > Actinopteri > Cypriniformes > Cyprinidae > Carassius > Carassius gibelio. The sequence goes on from NC_068400.1 coordinate 28,208,503, forward strand.
CTGTATTCTTTACCTTCTTTATCTACACTTTCACCAGCCTGCAAGAAAAAAAAGAGAACAAAGAGACAATGCATGAAACATGCAGCCAAGACATTTACAAAACAACTGAAAAAGTACTATTGGTAAAAACCATAAGGGATGTAAGAATATACAATCTGACATTCAACTTTTAATTTCATGTGGCAAGCCTTTTTAACATGTATTTTTTGGAGCCAGTCCTCCAACAAAAAACAGACACATAGATCATTTGTGCAAGCACCTTATCACAACCTATATTTACTTTTTAAAGTTAAGTGCCCTCTAGTGGGCATATAATGACAATATCGTGTTGCGTCTGTCATCATGAGATCACTAGTAAATGTCATTACCAATCAAAATGCGCGTTTATTTAAATGCAATGTGTTGACGATCTCACAGTAATTTAAACACATTTTACTAGGTGGCTAATTAGTTTGAATGACCACACCTAACTCCACCCCAAAACCTACCCCTCACAGAAATCATGCAAAATCATGATTTATAGAGCATATACATTTTATGAGAATGTGCGTTATCTGGGATCGAAACCATGATCACAAGATTACATATCGTCATATATCGCAATGCGATACTAACTGAGCTACACAAAACACGAAATACAATGCAAATAAAAGATTACAAAACATTAATATGAAAATGTCCTGTTGCCAGTATTGGTGGAATTTAGGGGTGCTCCGATCACGATCATCCGATCGTTATGCGCATCTCGTCAGTAAAGCCGGTTATTTAATCAGCGGTTAATTCCATCAGGTGCGTGATTTCACATAGAGCAGCTGTTACTACACAGAGCTGTTGTTAATAGAGAAGATGCGCAAATCCACTTCATTTTAAGCGTTTATTGGAGCATCTTCTCAGTTAACAACGACTCTGTGTAGTAACAGCTGCTCTATGTGAAATCAGGCACCTGATGGAATTAACCGCTGATTAGAAAACCGGCTTTACTTATGAGATGCGCATTAACGATCGGCCGATCGTGATCGGAGCACCCCTAGTGGAATTGTAGTAAACACTCTGATAGGTCATATTTCAGGGATTTTGAAAAATTACATATACGGGAATATTGGTTGCAGGACAAGTTGATTTCTTGTTAATACTAATTGCTAATATGTAACCCAACAATGACAAGATAGTTACCAGTGGCAGAGGAACAAGAAACTCATCTTGCTGTTGTGGTTCAGATATAAAATATTCCAACAATAATATGCTCAATTTGTTGCTGTTACTTATTTTACATTTACTAGTATAAGGTGCCTTTAAATTTTTGTTATTTCTAACCATCCAAATAGTTATCTATTTCATCTTTACTGATACTTATTAGAGACTAGTACATTATTAGAGACATTAATATCCCATCTCAGTTGTTGTGATTAACATTTCATATCTGGTTAACAAGTTACTAATTAGTTACTAATAAAAATGGCTACTTCATAGTTTTTGTAAAGTAAAAAATTGTTTTATTTGCAACAAAAACATGCTAGTGTACTGGAATAGTAACTAATATTGCAACTAAAAACGAAGGATTGACAAATTGTCTGAATAATTCTATGTGGCAAGTGTCTACTAGCAGCCATGTAATAAAGCCTTAGCAATTAATAACAGCAATTAAAACAAATAGGCCTACTACAAGTTCCTAATAAGATACTACTGAACTTGTTAAAGAAATTCATGTGAAAACAGCTTGCCATATTTCACGTGTTTTCATCCATGCCAACTTTTCAGACAGTTTTAGCCATTGGTTTGACAGCTGGGAACACTCTCCTAAAATGCGCACGTTTCTCTCTCTAGTATTTGGTTAGTACATTTTCTGTGAGTAGAACAAACTCAATATAGCCTACTGGAATGAATATTCTTATAACCGGCTTACATTTTAGTCAAACGGATATGAAATTAAATCGTGTTCCAGCGGGAGGGCGACTGTCACATCTCCCGCGAGTTTACAAAGCACTTTCTATACAACTTTACGTGTATATACACTTATACAGTAAATCATTAGCACTTACCAGATGAGCTGAAGTCACACTTACTATAACTCCTACCAATAGTAACCTAAGTGACAGGACAACCATCACGAGTCGGGTTTTCACAAATGAAAGACGAGAAACAGAAACTAAAATCCAAAGTTGGATGTTTCAATACGCGCGTTCCTTCTCTTAAAGTGTCGCGCACTACTTATCCTCAAACAAGAAACCTTAATTAAAGAGTAATTCATAGAATTTAAAGTTGTAGAACTTGGGTCAGTGCCTCAGTTTAGTAAACTTATAGGAAAGACATCCGTCTGAAGAGTGGTGGTGGATAAGTTGAGTTGAGCTGGCTGGATAGAGCCTTGTCTGAGCTCGAACCTGGCACTTCGCGCTGACTAATAAACTACAGACCAGCCCTGAAGTGACGTCATTTTCTAACCTTTCCCAGAAAGCAAATGGTGGTGAAAAAAGAAGGAATATGTAAAGAAAACACATGGCGAAGCTTTTCTTAAAGCTCGTGTGAAAACGTGATGGAAAGATAATCAAAAGAGGTCTGAGATAGCCTACTCCTGCAGAAGCAGCTCCTGTTACTTGGCAGGTAATAATAGGAGAATACCATACTTTTGCATTAATGTCAATAGATTTGATTTCAATACATGTTCGTGGGGTTAAAATTTATTTGGTGCTAATTTTTATAGGTGGCCTGACTTTTCCAGTGACTTGACTGGCTTTTATTTAAACAGAGATAATAACAGCTCGCAGTGTTTGAAAATTATGTGTTCTGTTTTTTCCTCCCTCTCTGATGAGGACAAGAAGGGAGGAACAAACCAAAGAACAGGCTACAATCCTCTCCCGTCTCAATCAATGTACTGTTTAATGGCCTTCTGCCATGTCTTTATATAAACCAAATTGTTCAAGACAAAAATACCGGGTAATGCAACTATTTTTTTTTTTACAAGATTTTTACTGTCTGGAGGAGAGCTTGGCTCAGTTTCCGTTCCTGAGTGTAAATTAAAAAAAATGTTTGAGGTCTGATTGTGTATCACAAATACATTTTTAAGACATCTTTGCCAAATAATATTGGGCTACTACAGTAGATGTTTGTCAAGCATATTTAAACATAATATTTACATATATCTTACCTTAGTTTCTCCTCTTCCACACTATTCCAGTATTTCATGTCTTCAAGGCATGTGTCAGTTCAAATGCTTTACAGGTGAGTTTTCGGTAATCTGATCACCTTCACATCTGTACACCTCATGTTTTCCCTCATCCCTATTTAAGCTTGGCCTCCACTGTCTGGGTTCGCTCCCAGACTATATCACTCAATAATAGCCCACGTTTAGTGAAAAAAAAAAAAGCTGTTTCCATCTGGTGACATTTTTCATGTCTTATAAACACATACCAATTTTATTATTTTCACCTGGGAATGTAATTCTGTATAACTGTAAAATTACTGTAAGATATTAAATTAACTCATTTATTTTAAAACAAAGTTATTCTGTGATATGTTTTTATGTATTTTTTGAATAAAATTTCTGATACATGTGACTCTCCCGTGGGAAACGTTCATAGAACGGTAGTATTCTACGGTGCCCGGGAGGTGCCTAAGTGCTCAGTTTACTTAGTTTTGTTATGCTATGGTCAAGCAGGTTTGTTTAAGAATTAAACTTGTGGCCACAAGAAAAATATGTTAATCCCTCAATATAAGAAGTCATGGCCATGACATGCCATGACATAAGGATGTCGTTACCTTGACAAAATGATCTTATGCATGGCCACAACATAACATCACATTCCCACGAGTTAATATAACATTCCCACAAATTAAATCTTGTGGCCACAACATTATCACACTTATTATGTTGTGGTCACGACTAAACTAAGTGAACCAAACATGTCACCTCCTGGGCACCATAGTATTCTTCTCTCTCCTTGGTTCTAAATTCTGGCTTCTGTGTTACCAGTCTGCTGCTGAAATGATATATGAAATTCCAGCTGTATTGTTATCGTTGATTAAAGAGGTGTTAGGAGGTCCTGAGAATCTGTCTGCACTCAGGTCCATACACTCTAAAGCTTTTATTGGAAGGTAAAATTGAATGTCAGCAACCCTTTTGTTTTGTGCCTCAGCTTTGATTCTGTAAAGCCAGACTCCGGCTGAGTAATGAGGTTGTAAAGTGGTCAATGAAACAATAAACTATTTGCAACTTTGCTGACGTTAAGAACCATACTGTTCATGTAGAGCACTTCTTAAGTTTGAGGCCTGTCACCTTGCCTAATGTTTCGTCTTTCAGCCAAGCATTTCTCAAGATTGTTTTAAAGCACAAGACATAAATGAGGAATATTACAAAAAACTGAATGTAGTCAGTCATGCATTTTGCGGTTAATGCGAGAAAAAAAAAAAAGGAATTGAGTCAGGCCCATTTCCTGCAACAATTCAAATGCTTTGTTTTCTCAAACATGACGCTTGTGGTTTGTCTAATGTGTGACACAGTGACCAGACCACCAGACCACACCAAACAGCAATTTGCAACGGACTGACCTCTCTGACATCACAAAGGGCATTCTGATGGCTGTGAAGTAGGTATTTGAATGTCACGCTGTCCACTTGCTGCCATTCCATCTTTGTTTTTAAACAAAACGTTAGGAGCACAATAGCAACTGAAGGCATGCCGAAGTCACAGTGTGCATCTAATTGGTGCTTTGACCCCCTGAGAGCTGAATGGTAGTTTTTGTCCATGCACATCTTTGAGTTAAAGAAAAGATACAGCAATAAAAAACTACCATGTAAAGCCTTTTCACAAAGGGAAGGACAATACATTTTGACATTTTAACCCTTACTCATCCTATTCTGAGGACAAGACTATTTTTACAGCCCCATTGGTCCTCTGGGGCTAATCTGTAATATACAAGATATATTATACAAGATAAAAAATAAATAAATAGATTTTAACTGTATAATGTTATAATTATTTTTATAACTTTACAAGGACATGAAGGACATAAAAAAGGAATTTTTAAATTAATGTTTGTGTTATGCTGAAATTGTATGTGTATTAACTCATAATGCAACATCCATATGCAGAATTATATTACATCACTGATACAACTAAAATCCTGTAAAAACCAACCAATAAAGTAATATTACAGATATATCATACAGGAAAATAACTGTGGTTATAGACACACAGTCAACTTACTCTCAAGAGTTCATGGACCAGCTTTGACTTTTCCAATAAGGCAAACTTCTTATATATAGCTGCTAATTAGGCATCTATGTAATGTACTGTATATATGTCACAGTTGCTTTCAGTAAAGCTGTCTATCTGAAACTTAGCATATACAGACTGAGTTGCCAGCAGACTCCCTTCATGATACTTAGAAACCCACACCAAACCATAACAACTGTGCTATACGCCTACCCATCTAGCTTTGCAGGAATTCAATGCAAGACTGAAAAAATGGCAATCACAAAATGGCAAAACACACACACATACACTTATTTTTTTATACATATTTATTTTTCTATGCACTTGTACTTGCATTTTATTTATGTATGTATGTATCATTATTTTAAAACATGCCTTATGTAACATTATTTTTTTTTATAAATTTGTTATAATAGTAATACTTTTAAGCACTTAATAATAATTAATATATATTATTATAAAAATGAAGTGATACATTCATTCATTACAATCATCTTGCTGTATGTATTATTTTCTGTCTTATATGTGATACAGCTCAAGCATTTAACATCCTCTTAAATTCTTAATTTGGTCTGTTACTACATTTGATATTTTTGGGATCTTGATCTTGGTCAGAGAGATAACATCACAAGTCAACCAGAGGAATGATGTTTCCACCATTTTTGTGTATGTGTACCTACTATATATATATATATATATATATATATATATATATATATATATATATATATATATATACAGAAAATGTTGTTAGTGTTTGTGCATGGGTGTTTGTGCAATACAGTATTCATAACTTGCTGTATGGAAAACTTATGGAATTCAATCTTGACTAATATATTATTGTGCCAATATCAAACAGAGAACTGACTGTTTACTTTAACAGGTATTTCGGCATCAAATAAACATATTGCACATTCTTTAGAAAGACTGTCCATATTCCAAGGAAAATGTCTGAAGCGAGAAACATTTCAGCTATAGAGTAGCCCACGTTTAGGCCTGCCTTTATGCATGTTTTGAGCTCAATAAGTTACACAGTGCTTCATGAACTTTTGGTTAAAAGCAAAGTTTCAAATGACGATGACAATTATTTATTATTACAAATATGCTATAGCCAAATAATGGCATTCATTGTTTATAATGAGGGTAATGGGGTTTTAAAAATGTCTTTTTCAAACATAAGGCCCAACAATGAACAGAGCAGGGACCTCCTTGAATAAGTGTTGGATTTAATATCCTAGATATGATAATATCTATAATTATATAGACATTATACATATTTACATACATTGTTATGATGCTATAATGCAAAGCAAAATGCTAACACAAAGTTATCATGTCATGCACTTGTGCAATGCGTTTTAATGTGGGATTAAAACATTTTTTAGATTTGTACTTTAGTTTCATATGTTCAGTTTGAATCCACGTATTGTAATTTTTTTTTGAGGGAGACAAGGAAGATTTTTTTTCACCAAGAGTGTTGTGCACTGATTTTATAGTAAAACTATAGACCACCACCCCAGCTGGTATCACAGAAGAATTTAGGATGCTTGACATGTATAGACAACTGATGAAGTCCCACTTTGTAAATCAGCTTGATCAGATGTGGCATCATAAGGTGAAAAGAGAAGATATAGCAGAAGTAGACAGTACAATCAGAGAGAAATGTCTTCAGCTTCCTTTCTCTAAATGATCTCAATACAGGTCACAAAATCAGCCAATTAGATCCAGCCTTGAATTAACTGTTCTTTTTACCCAATACCTCTTGATAAGCATATGGAGGAATCGCAGGGAAGAGAAGAGGTGGAGAGGGCAGTTTAAACTACCATAACAAAATCTGAGTTGCTTGGGTAAGGATGCTTAAAGTAATTTCAGCTAATGCCAGTCAGTGACATTTACAGAAAACCTCTCTTCAGTTTTTCAAATCAAATGCTAAGTTTCTTAGCAGAGTGTAACAAAGGCCTGATTGCTGCTTAACCCATCACAAAAGGGCAAAAGATTGCATATAAGAAAAGTTGTTCAGTCATGCTGATTGTGCTACAAATAAACTCTAACTTTCTAAACGTATAGGACCAATTTGAAAAGTGTGATTTGGGGGTAGGGGGCATTAAGGCCAGAGTCTATGAAAAGTCCTGATTATATCTTTGAGGAAAGAGATATATTATATTACTAAAAGTATGAAATGCAATATAAATGTAATTATTTTAAATACATTTATTTATAAACACAGCACTTTTCACAATACGTTAAAAAATTGTGCCTGACAACCACCAGTGAGCAAGTAGATAAAGTATAAATCAATTTAAAGTTTATTTTGCACAAATCCATGGTGGTGATATATATATAGTCCTAAGTCCTAAGATAAGAACGCATTTTGGTTTCATGTTTTAGCGCAACTTTGATGAGGGGTTTGATCTCCTTTTTAAATGTTTTTTTACAGATAGTAGCTACATGTGTAAAATGAAGAGATTTGAGTTGAATGAAAATGGGAAAGTGTCCATTGGGGCAGTTTCCCACTCAAACACATGGCACTTCAGCCACTTGCCGCAGACGAGACAGAAATGCTCTCCGACACCATCCCACCCTGTTGATGTTGGCATGAACATGTTGTCACGGAGCCTGAGACTCACAGGAAAGTCCAATATTTGAACTTTTCACTGCTAGTTTGGTGCATTATGGACAAGAGTGTCAGCTTTGTTAAAGAGTTCACAATCAGACAGAGAAATTTCTGTGGCAGACTTTGCCACAGACTAGCTCAGATGTGCCATTTGTTGTGAATGGAAGTGCAATTTTTATATATGTAGTGCAGAGCAAGAGCTGCCTGCTTAGGTTGTGCAATACACTAAACCTTTCACTGGGGTGAGATGTGGAATATGGGTTAGTAGATTTCAGGTCAACTTAATTCAGTTTTGCGTTTCTACCCAGAGCAGCAGGTCAATGTCAAATCATATATTTAAATATAAATAAATAAAACTTATCAATCCTGTAATTATAGTATGATTTGTGTTCATTCTTAAAACACACAAAGAACAATAACTGTAAATATACCTAATGATAACTTCATCAGCATCTACACCAACACAAAATATAATTTCATTTATTATAAGTGGGATTTCAAGTCCTCAATCTTCCGATTTAAAAGCACACTGTCCTTAAACTTAAGTGGATTCTGATTGTCTGATTTCTTAATGGTTTTAGCATTCATCAGCTCAAAACAAAAAAAAAATTAAATTTACTCCAGTGACATCGTTTCTGTGTTTTCTCATTGAATTAGAATTATTATTAAAACTTTATAGTTACCATAATAGTTATCATCCTTGGTGTGAACAACCTTTTGATCTGTAAAATCACTGAAAATGAGCAATAATAATGAAAAGGTTACTATGGGATCTTCTCGGTAAAGATACATTATGCATGAAAATGGTCATATTTAAATGTAAATTTTGGAGTATTGCATAATAAATGCTGGAGGGGAAATTAAATGTGGTTTATAATTGTGTATAAAAATGGTATGCTTGCTTGAGGTGGACATATGTTTTAATTGCTAAAAGACGTGCACATCAACTGTTATAGTAGCCTGTTTACCAAATACATTTCTGTGTTCGTTGCAGACATTAATAAATTATACATAGTTAATGTTTTGTTTATCCTGTTTTCTGTCCATTTCAAATGTTTATGATGTTTGATTTGTAAGTTGTTAAAGAGGTAGTGTCATTAAAAATCTAAAAAATTCAAATCTATTTGGGACATGCACAGAGACAGATGAGACCAAATGTGAGCCCTGCAGACTAATTTCAATGATTTAGATTCAAAACACTCTCTGTTACCAGACATTTAATAACAACCTGGCCAATGATGAAAAGATGTTTTGATCAATGACCAGAAAACCATGAGGAACACTTCTAACTCAGGCCATTAGACAAGGTGAGTGGAGGACAAAGGGGGAAAAAAATCCATACTTACTGAACCTTTTCAGAATATCTAATTGTTTATTTCTTCACAGTTGCAAAAACAGAAAAATAGAAAAATACTGATATTAGGTTAGTGTTGAGAAGGAACCTCAAACCAACAAGATACATGATAACTGATTTAAAAAATAATTTTTATCACATTCATTTTTATAGTCTCTGTCAAATACATGTGCAAGAATTCTCAACTGCATGCGATGCTATAAACTATTTAAATATGCACACTATTCAAATAATTAGTAAAACTACAAAGTCTAATTTTAAATTTGGTCAGTTACCAGTTTTCCTGTACAGCAAATTATTAATGAACACAGAAAATTATAATTAATTCCATCTCAAGTATGGACATTTTTAGGTTTTGTACGTTTTAATCCAAAAACTGTAAGTCTTGAACATGCATGTACACTAAAATCCATTACCAAAATATGTTGTGGGCAATAAAACTGATATCCACTGTAGTTAAACAAAGCAATATATACAGTAGCTTCATAAGTAAGTCGTAACTCTGAAAACAAGGAAAAAAACTTGCACAGTAAACACACACCATATGTAACAGTTTAGAAGCACATGCGTATCAGCAGTTAACACAGAATGCTGACAAGTAAAAAGATGAGCTCATAACATCACCGCACAGCAAAATAAGTGACAATAAAATTCAGTAGCATAATTACAACCAGCAAACAGCAGACAATAAATATATATCAATAACCACGTAATTATTCCTGCTGCAAAGCCTGCTGGGAAACTCGCTCATCCAACATTGTTCAATAAGAAACTGTTTCTTCTGGGGACAACATCTGGTGGAATATTGTTATCTATATTTTTATATAGACTCCAAGTACATTTCTCAGTGTCTGTGACTCACAGCTGCTTATGCTGGATAAAATGCAATTTCCATTCTACAGCTGCCAGGCAAAAACCAATGATTCAACCTGAAGAGTCTCTACATCTCACACAGTAAATATCCTTCCTTTGCAGGCTGGCCTAAACACGAAGAAGCAAGGTGAGTGTCCCTCTCTCTCTAATCACAAACAGCTGCCAAGAGGATATAGCGATTACCTCCATACAATCATTGTTCTTTTACTGTAATTGATTTCGATTTCATAAAAATATATATAAATAAACAATATTTTTATTGGGAAATTCAATTTTTATTAAGACTTTGTCTTTTTTCTCAGCTGGAGATGGTGTAACAGCTTTGTAAATGAAACGCTTCTAATGAACACAGAGGTACATTATTGTTCAACCCACATTTCCCCAGACATTGTCACCTGCCTCATATCTCAGAAAGCACATTGACATTTTTCATATGATAAACTCCCTCAGAACAACCGTCATAACCATTGCAGTAAAACAGGGCAGCTCACAAATTCCAATTGTGCTCCAGTCCATTGAGGATAATGATCACTTAAAATCCAACCCACCAATTTGTCTTCATTCAGTAATTTGTTTTCCCCAGTGAAATATCCACCAAATATCTGAACACACTAGCAATCTCAAAGAGTCTGACCATTTTCATATCTTATGCAAAAGCACACCATTAATCACAGATGAAAATCTTTCATTGTGAGATGGTTTGGAAAAGCAATTCCCTGGAGCATCCTGCTGGAGACTTTCTCTCACTCAAGAGTAATTTAATAGACTGCAAAGCATGGACAGGTAGTGATAATGTTCAGTAGAATTCAATGCCACATTACTGGCATATTTGACTATAATGTTTGTAGCGAATGTGCAATCTGAATGTTTTTGGGACTGTGCCACCATCACAACAAACCTATGTTTAACTTGAATCTCTAAAACATATTTTCCCAAAGGGATTCTTGAATTTGAGTGACAAAAAAGACAGTTGCATTTATGAGCCAATACATTTCTAGATTTTAAGAAAGAAAAAGCTAGCCGAAGGAAAAATGCATGACTGCTTTATGCCAGTCTCATGTACCTAATTTTTACACATTCATTATATAGCCATGTACACAAAAGACGATTGAAACTTTTCCTTTTAGCAATGAATTCCAATTTGTTCACCCACGTTGATGATCATGTTTGCTTTTAATCAACATGTAGTGTTTACAGAGCACAATTGTCATTAATAAGGTGATTTTTAAAACACACATTGGTGTGAAATTTGTACCACAATTTCATGTGCAAAAAATGTCCATTGGCAATGCCAATGGTGTAGCCACGGATAAAGCTGAATTCGAAGTTTACTGCTGGTCAACACGGCGAATAGACTCGGCCATTTTGAACCAATGGAAAATCTTTGTTGGAAAATGTATCACCAAGGTGCAAAATTTCTGAGCGCCTGGATTCCTGTTGAAATAACTGGATTTTGTCCTCAAAAATTCACCAAACAATAGTTATGTTAATGCACTGGTGAAGAAAACCTATGCCAGGGAAAGGAGTAATTTACTCACAGATAGAGTACAGGACCGATCCGTAGTGACGCAGAATGCGCTTTTCATTTCACTGTGCTGCTTTTGTTCTTAGCCATGAATTTGTTTGGTCTATGTACTTATGCACTAGATGGTGTCATGATTCTGCCCTCGTGTCCTTGATTTTTCCTAGTCTTGAGGCAGGATCATGACAGACCCATGTTTTGTGTACAAGCGCATGGCCTTGTCTTTGGGCCATGTGCTTGTGTTGTCTCGTTCCCTTGCCCCGCCCCCTTGTTATCCTAGTCGTGTCGTGATTGTCCTATCTGTAACACCTGTCGTGTCTTGATTAGTACCCCTATTTAGATCTCCTAGTGTGCTCTGTCTTGCGTCGTGTCATTGAGATTTGTACCTGTGATTGTGATTGTTCCACTCTGTGATTGTTCCTTAAGAAGTGTTTGTATTACCGTGAGTGTTTGTTTATAGTTAGTATTTAGAGTCCTTGTTTATCTTGTCAGTCCAGTCCTGTTTTAGTTATTTAGTCTTTACCTTGCTCCGTGTTTTCCTCCTCGTGGGTTTTTGTTTCCCCTTTTTGTAATAAACCCTTTGTTTGAGAATCCCTGTCTGCACCTGAGTTCCTCCCTTACCAAGATCCTGACAGATGGATGTACTGTATTTAAATGTGGCACTGTGTTTTGCTGAGCTTCATGATCACTATGTTAAAACACATTTTCAACTTAAAGAAGAGCTGAATTTAGAAAAGCATCTAAGCAAACTCTTACTACAGTAAGTGCATATTATTTAAATTTTGTCAAGTTTATCTTTTGACAAGCAGGTTGTCAATGTCAGGTTTAAAGTATTGGACCAATTAAAAAGAAGCCAGGGGTGGGGCAAACATGGCATTGTTGATTTGTATGTGCACCAATAAACAGATTATTTCCAATACGTTTACATGGTCAACAATATTCTGATTTTAACACGATTAAGATGATGTACACCATGTAAAGAGATTTTTGATTATATTAATAAACACAATAATAATAAATACAAACACAAAACAAAAATGTACTTTATTTACTTTATCGGCGCACATTGCTAGTCTTGATGTGAACAATTAATCCGTGCAAGGTAATCTGAACAGTTACTTCCACTCTGGAATGGCATTCCTTCTCTGATGATGTGAGTTTGATGGCTTGGGCAGAATATCTTAAACCCACCCCACCAAGAGACAGAAAGGAGGAGCGCAAAAATAAAACCACGCCTTCTATTCTTTATCCCGTTTCAGATGGAAATATGTCGGCAGCAACTTCCGGTTCATGCAGACTTTAAGACATGGAGTATTCCTATTTTATTTGCATTGTTGACTATGTTTACATGGTCATCAGTAATCCAATTATTAACCTTATTCTGAATAAGACAAAATTATATTTAAGGTGTTTACATGAGTTGCTTTTAAAATGTTCCCATTTTACATGTTAGAGTACATAGATCGCCATTAATGGCACACCTCATTACGTCCCCACGCGACGCCATCTCCATAATTCCTTCGTTATGATGACATATACAGTTTTGGATGTTTCATTTCAATTTCATTTCATTTCAAGCTTCAAGTGCAGTTAAAAGTTGACTTTAGTCAGATTAAGGTAATCAAAAATATCTGTGTACATGGTAGATTCTTAATCAGAGTATTTTCTCAATCGTGTTGTCATTCCAGATACAGCTCTTTCGCTCACACCAACCTGACAATTACACATAATTATAACGTACACACTGAAGTGCATTCTAGACATATACACACTTTAATCACATTGTTACATCATGTTGGAATTTTCGTCTCATTTTGCAACAGGACACACATGGCAATGGTCAACGGTTTGACGGCAAATAAAAGAGATTCAACACCGCTGTTGTCTGTATGCACATTTAAATAATTAATTGCACTTGAAGCTTTTTATAAAAAAATTAAACATGAAACACCCAAAGCTGTATGTTTATAGATTAATTTCTGGAGGGGACATCTGATGGCGTCATGTGGGGATGTAATGACATGTCATTAATCGATCTCTTTACTATCCCTTACAAAAAAAAAAAAAAAAAGTTTATTCAAGTGTGCTATTAGTATACTTCTTTTAAACTAAAAATAGGAAAGTATGCTTTTAGTTTACGTTCACTTTTTTGGCTTTATGTACTCCTCAGTAATATATTTAAAATTACATTTAAGTATACTTTACTTATACTTACAAAAAGTCCAAATATATTTGAACTATACTCCTAAAGGTGGAGGGCGCTAGTACACATATTCTGTACAGAATTTCCAAAAAAAAAACACACACACACACAAGTGAAGAAGAAAAAAGAAACACCAGATACTAACACATGTAATCTAACATGATCATCTGACATTAAACAACATAAAAACTGTACTGTTATGGAATAAAATGTCGACTGATGAAGAGGTAATAAATATAGTCAAGCTTTGAGGTGTTGATCCACATCTACGTTTTGATTATCATTCTGAATCCAATTCATAGTCTTTTTTCAGCTTTTTGTTCCAAAATGTTATTTATTTATTTTTTATGAAACTTACCCACATTAAAGTGTTTAAAAAAAGAATACATGAAGCTAGAATAAAATGTGTTTGTTTACAAGCCCTGTTCTTTCTTTGGATGTTTTGTATGTTCAGATATTCATTTAACAAAATATATACAAATTAAAACCTACATAGGAACATAGTAATATACTTAAAGTATTATGTAAAGCTCACTTAAAGAAAACGAGTGTACTTGCAGTATGAAACTACTAAACTAGTAGTTTAATTAGACAAAGTACAAAGTATTTAATTATCTAACTATTAACTATCAGTATACCTGTAAGTTCACTTTTAGTAAAGTTGCAGTACAAACTACAAACATTGAGGTAAACTAGTTGTGTACTCAAAGTTGGCTGCTGTTATACTTAAAGTATACTTAAAAGTATATTTTTATATACTAGAAAGTGAGCCAATATAGTCCCAATGATTACTGAAACACAGAACACTGATATTTGTATACTTGCTATATAAAGTATACTTAAAAATATATGTGAACTTTACTTAAGTATACTTAATAAAATAAACTTGTAGTATACTACGTTTTGGTAAGGGTTAACATGTAAAATGAGAACATGAATGGAATGTTCTAAAAGCAACTTATGAAAAGACCTTATGTGTAATAATATTGTCTTATTAAGAATACAATAAAATAATTAAATATTTTTTAAACGTAGTCAGAGTAAGGATTTAATCACAGCAAGATATTTCATGGCACATGCAAACCACTCACTTTTACATTATATGCAATTAAAATTATTCTGATTATGATGAACTTTGGAAATATTTGAAAATAAAACATAAGGTTATTTTGTTATTCATGTTGTGTGATTAGAAAGAAAGTATTGTAAAAACTGGCCATCCATTGCGGTATTCCCTACAGCCCAAAACACTGGGATAGACTTCTGCATCCCTAGGACCCTACAAAAGAGAAGTAGTTTGAAAAATTAATGGATAATGGAAAAATAATAATCTGTTCTTCAGATCCTTCTGTTCTTCAATTTTAAAATACTTTGTGTGTTCAGCTAATTCTTTAAAAATAAAAATTTTTAAAAAGATGGTGAAACCATAAAAAGAAAGAAAGCAAAAGAGAGGAGAAAATTTGAACAAGAACAACACAAATGGCAGACAAAAAGAGAGTGCAGACCTCACATATTCCCTCAACCTCCATACAATAAAACCACCTGCTGGGACTGTTGCTTTTAATCCGCCCCCTCTTTCAGACTTAAATTCCTCTGGAGCACATCAAGCAGAGGGCAGACTCCTGCCGTGGCACCCCTCCGCATGCCATACTTCAACATTACCCAAAGTGAACTCACATCCCAGGGTCTTCCAGCACTGTCGGCAGCCAGCCATGTCAGCACAGCTGCTCCAAAGAAGAACACACACTAACTTCAGCTTAAATTCACTTTCTATATATACACTTAAGACACACTTAGAAATGTCTTAATCGTACTGCATTAGACAAAAATAGTGTACAAAGTATTCAAAATTAAACTAATAGTATTTGGATACTTTCTGGTTTTCAAACAGTTGTGGAACATGTTCTTTTGCAGTGTGATTAACTACTACTACAACTAACATGATCATTTGAAATAATACCACAGCATTCTGACATTTCAACTGCTAAGCTGGTAAAGCATGCCCTTAAAAAAATCAGCCATGATTTTATTATAGTAAAAGTGTAGTAACCATGTTTTTTTTTTTTTTTTTGTTACATTGATAACCATTTGTAAAACCATAGTTCTACAATAGATACCATGGTTAAACTAACAGGAACATGGTTAATTTGTGGTTAACATGGATTAACTATAGGGAAAATGGATTTTGGGTTTTATTTGTGGTAAAACCATGGTTAATTTCTGTAAGGACAGTGCTACCAATGCCATGTTCATAGGTTCAAAGTGATCCCGCTTGTTGTAACGTATTGAATACAGTTACAAGTTATAATAATATCTCAACAGCTGTTTATGAGCACCATTGATTCATACCTTTAAGCTAAACTTTTAAAAACTCATGCTACACTTCTCCAGGCTCACAGTGTTTTTGA
This sequence comes from Carassius gibelio, assembly GCF_023724105.1. Taxonomy (NCBI): domain Eukaryota; kingdom Metazoa; phylum Chordata; class Actinopteri; order Cypriniformes; family Cyprinidae; genus Carassius; species Carassius gibelio. The sequence continues at coordinate 28,224,686 of NC_068400.1, forward strand.
CACCACTATTTTAAAGATCCAGAAAAGACGAATCACTGCCTGGCCAACTGAGATTTTGGTATGGAAATAAAGGATAAAATCATGATTTTTCAGTTATACTATACAGCATGTATGTTGTTTGCTTTTAAGAGTAAGCATTTGGGACCAGAAAAAAATGGTCTGTTATATGTAGGGATGGGTGATATGGAGAAAGAAATATATAATTTATTTTTTTTCATATCGCACATCCAAATTAATTTCCCTATTATAAAGACAAAGCCTTTCATGGTAACAAAAAAAATTAATGGCAGATATTTCGGCCAAAGAGAATAAAAATCTTTGTTATAATTATTTAATATCAAAGATAAAAGAATGACAAAATACACATTAAAACTACACATAATATACAAATAAAACAAACTGTGCTTTATTTTCAGGTACAATAGGTGTATTTAGCATGAGAATTCAAGAAACTGAATAAACAAATCTAAAAGATAAAACAATTCATAAACTGATTCCTAAAGCAAATTTCTTCAGTCAAGAGCAGAGAGTGATTTTTCTCTTTGTGTTTTTCTTTTTTTCTTTTTTTTAGGAATAGTTCACCCAAAAATAAAAATTCTGTCAGCTGTCACTTCTGTCATAGTGTTTTATTTTTATACCACCATTTAATAACTCAAAAGTGGTTTTAAACCTAAATGAGTTTCTTTCTTTTTCTGAACATAAATGCTATTTTGAGGAACGTGGAAAACCAAAAAGTTGCTGGTCCACAGTGACTTCCACAGTATTTTTTGCTACTATCAAATTCAATGTGGACCAGCAACTGTTTGGTTACCCACATTCTTCAAAATATCTTCTTTTGTGTTCAGCACAAGAAATAAGTTGTTTTCATATGGATTACTTTATCACATAATATTTGTTTTCGCACTTGTTTAGTTTTTTAGTTGTTTAGACATATCAGGCTTTCTATAGATATCTCTCATGTCTCTTCGTTGAGTATTCACAGAGTTACAGTTCATTTTAATAACGCATTTGTTACTGAAGATCAGCGCAGACAAAGGCTGCAGACAGCACACCTTGTTTGTTATCTTTATTTTATAAATGCACAAAATTTTGTTGTTATTATATCTGTATACAAAAAGGTAGACCCTTTACAGATTCGATTGATGTATTGCTCTTATCTGTCTGATCAAAACTGAAAGTGTCATTTCTTTTCAGATAATCAGGAGAAAATGTCTCATAACGCGTATACATGTTAATCGATTCCAAAGGGTTAATACAGCTTTGGGACAATGTGACAGTGAGTAAATAATGACAGAAATGAAATTTTAGGGTGATCTATACCTTGACAGTAATGACAGTAGGCTGCATGTTTAATTCGCTTGTTAAGTCTGACGTCACGTAGCAGCGCTTCCGTGTCCAAACGCTCTATCAGTTACCACGAGAAAACAATAAAAGGTGCTAATATAAACTCACAATGTGATAGAATACTAGCGAAAAAGTTATAATCTTAACCTTTAACTCCATACTGAAGTCCCAGATAGCCAGACAATGAAAATATAAATATAAAAAAATATATAAAAATTATTTGTGTTTGGGATGCTGTGAGCACGGAGACTGTAGTGTATACAGTAAGTTTGAAAGCGTTTAGCTTAAATGATTAATATGAATAAACAGTGCTCATAAACGGCTGCTGAGGTAGTATTTTCAAGTGAAGCGAATTGAGGCTTGGACCCGGAAGCAGCGCTTCTTACATCATCACTTAACAACCGAATAGGCATACTGTCCCTTTAAAGCCTGTATGCATCTAATATATAGGCAAGTATAATTTTTTCTCTCATCTGTTTACTTTCATTTCAGACATAACCAACTACATGAGTCTACATGTAAACCTTTAGCATTCTGACAGTATTAGTGCAAAAGATAACTTAGTTCAATAATCAAGCTTTAACGCGCACACTTCGGGTGTATATGACACTCAGAAAAAGCAAAGGGCAGACCAGCGCGTGAATGAAACATTTAAAAGCACATGCAAATAATGAGAGAGTAACTCTACCACTGAGTAAACACTGCTGTGAATGCATGCAGCATTGTACAGTATATGATTGAGGCGCCAGAACTGCAGCTGATAGAATGTGCGTGTAGCACTATACTACAATGTTTCTTCAAAAGAAGATCGTGGAGAGATTTTTATCGTCCACGATCAAAAATCATCATATCGCACACCCCTAGTTATATATATATACGTGTATTTCCCTTTCAGTCAGACACTCTCGATGTCACTTTGATTGTAAACTAAACGAGCCAGTGCATACTGGCATGTGATTATTGCATCCAGCTGCCACTGATCACAGCGTGAGTTTAAGCAGGCAATCGGTGCAGCACATAATCAGCTTTTCACAGTGTTATCATTCTGCTCTGTCAAGCTGCGTGTGTTGAACGAGTCAGCTCTCTCAAAGGAGCTTCTCTAAGCGGGTGTCACGGCATGACAGCGGGTTGGTCGACCTTTGTTGAGTGGGTGCAAACTACAGGCTGCACTAGCCCCTGTAGTGTTGCAGCGGCCACCTCCCCTGTGTGCTTCAGTACAACTTAAAGAGCAATCATAAAAGAGCATTCATGGGTGAACATCTTTTTAAAGATGTCATTTCACCCAAGCATTTCTGGATTCAGTCATTACCTGGCACCGGGTAATGGTCATGATCACTGCCTCACGTGTCTGGACATAAAGCACGCTGAAGTGGCGTTTGTGGATGAGTCATGTTCCCATTGTTGGAAGATGACCATCTCGGAGTTGTGGACCAGGATCCACTACCTCAAAATGGTTGGAGTTCCGTTGCCTCTGCCACAATCTAGTTCTCTTCCTGGCGGAAGTCAGGGGAGCACTACTTCTGGCAGTAGCTCAGGCGGTTTGATGATAGACGGCAAACCCTCTAAGGAACCAACCTCAAAGGGACCGCCACTCCTCTTCTCGCAGCCAGCTGTGCTCCCTTAGGAACGCACTGGGTGATCCACAAAGAGCGTACCAGTCATATCCTTTGGGGCTCCTCGTGATGACCGGATCGATCGATGTATAGGAGGGCAAGTCTGAGCTCTCTGTAGAGGTAGATTTGGCTGTGCCCTTGCCCTTCAGGATTGGAGCAAGACGGATCTGGAGATGATGGCTATGCTTTCATGGGCTGCCAAGAGGGTAGGGCTCGAGTAGAAAACTCCACCGCATCCCGAGCCCTTGAGGTTTGGTTTATCAGGGTGGCCTGCACTAGTTCTCAGTGCCCCACTCTGGTGTCATTCTACCTGGAAATGCATGAGGAGCTCACTAGGTCATGGATGGCACCTTTTACTGCCAGAAACCGGCCTAGCAGTTCCTCCCCCCTCACCACCCTTGACGGTGGATCAGCCAAGCGGTATACGGGGACCCCCACCCGGTGGCACGGTTGGTTGTGATTCAGATGTGTCCTTGTACTGTTTCCACCTGGCGGGGCAAACCGGCCCTTCCGTCCCGAGCCTGTAAGCACTCGTCTGGTCTGACAAAAATAAAAAAATAACTTTTATAAATATTTTATACTTCTGAAAAAAAAATTATTCAACAATTCTTCTCCCCGAGTAAACATCTTGCGCCATTTTGGAGAGCACCACAAAGTATATGCACACTTTCCCCAGAATTTAGCGAATTCATGTATTCAGGAGAAAACACGTGCAAATGGTGAATGAATTTAACTCAGGGAGAAGAATTGTTGAATAATATTTTTTTTTTCACACAAAAATCATTCTCTTAGCTTTGCAAAACTGAAATTGAACCACTGATGCCACATGAACTAGTTTATCCTTACAACATTTTTGTGGTGTTGCTGTCTATGTTTCGATAAGAAAAAATCTCTTAATTTGTGTTCTGGAGATGAACTAAGGTATTATGGGTTTGGAAAGGCAACAGGGTGAGTAATTAATGACAGAATTAAATTTTTTGGGTGAACTAACCCTTTAAGTCAAACAATGCCAGAGTTTGTTTGGATGCAGACTGATAATCCCTAAAAAATGGTTCTAATCTTGGTCTGCTTGTTTGGTCCACATCAAGGTTCAGGTTTAATTTTTAAATCTTGAGAATAGGAAATCCTGCGTCATGGTTAAGAGCGGACGTAAGCATGTGGACGGTGTGTACGGCTTGACTTCAGACAGAGTAGACCTGAACGCACGGCTCATAGTTGATATGCAGTCCTCATGAGTGCTCCAAATAAGCCACTTCAAACATTCCTTTGTACGGCAGCCTGTGAAATAAGATGCGATTGTTTAGCCAGCATCTCATATTCTATTCTGGTACAGATGCATCTGAATAAAGCACTTTTCTACTGGTTTCAGACACATGGGAGATGAAAAAGGCAGTAGATTTTGGCTCCCTTAGTGTGGCTTTATCTCATTCAAATGTACGAATGTTCCTGCAGGACTGATTTTGAGTTTTCTTTACTCTGTTCTTTTTGATTTTTTAAGCACTCTCCATTTGAGATGATACTGAGCCAAGCTATTGCTATCCAAGAGAACTTTATATAAGCAAATCAGATATACCGTACCAGAGCCAAATAAGGCATTATCATTTAATAAATTACACTATAGATTTCTCTATAAAGCACCTTTTAATCTCGGGTTTGCCTTAAAGGGGTCATATGATGCGATTTAAATTTTTTCTTTCACGTTGGAGTGTTACAAGTTCTTGGTGCATAAAGAAGAGCTTTAAAGTTGCAAAGAATAAAGTCTCAAATCCAAAGAGATATTCTTTATAAAATTAAGACTTGTCCACGGCCTTCTAAAACGGGTCGATTAAACACGCCCCAACATCTCTATGTCATGATGCGGGAAGATTTGCATAATGGTGCCCAAATGTTCATGCAAAGAAAGAAGGAGTACCTTTTATTCTCACTATGATGTTAAGATGCTATGTTTCATTGTGAAAGCAAAACTACTTTGTTTGGCCTTCCAAAAGAGGAATGCCTAGAGTTGATCCGTGCTGGTCGCTGAGGAAAAATATCAGCTTTGTGCTGTGGATCACCATATCTGCTTTCACCATGGACAAAGTCCAGCCCGGGGTCGTCACATGTGGTTGCCGCAAGCCCCAGCTACTCCTTCGACGAATCTGCTGGCAATTACTAACTCTAGCTCCCGGCCGTTCCTCACTCTAGCTCCCGGCCGTTCCTCACTCTACCTCCCAGTCGTTCCTCACTCTAGCTCCCGGCCGTTCCTCACTCTAGGAGCCTGCCATTCCTAACTTCCTCACTCTTTGCAAGGACAGTCTGGTGCTTCTGACTCAGTCTGTAAGTACGTTTTTTTTTTTATGTTTTTTGCCACTGATGATTCAAACGTGAGATTTGAGCAGTGTAAAGTAGTGCTTGTTTTTCTTCGATCACAAATGCAGAAATGGTTTTATGTTTACGCAGCGGAATTCGTAATGCGTACAAGACCATATACGTCATCATAATCAGTAATTAATATATGTCCCCACTGGATGCAACAAATGCCTCATCTGTAATGGGTTTTATTGACCTGTCGTGCCAGTGTTCTGACCGGGACAAGCATCACATTATGGTGAGGGGCATTTCCGTCACATGCTTGAGGCATTCGGCCAATCACAACGCAATGGTTAGCTGGCCAATCAAAGCACATCTTGATTTTTTTAAACTAAAAAATGTGTTTCAGAAAGGCAGGTCATGGAGGAGAAACAATAATGCACATTATGTGGAAAATAATGTGTTTTTAAAACGCATATACCCATTTCATTACACCAAATACACAAAATAATATTCTTTTTAGCATCATATAATTTAGCAACATTCATATGACCCCTTTAATCTGCCTTTAGTTTAAAAGTTGAATAAGCTAATTCAATTCAAGTGCTGCATTTTATGAATGTACGACAGAAATTTTCGCTGACCACGTCTTTGATCTTGGTCCCCAGAGGTGGAAATACTTTAGTCAGGTTACATAAATGCTGGCTCAGCGGTCAGATTATGGTGAAGCTGATATATACGGTAAGTTTTAATTCATTTCAGCAGTAGGGGATGGCTTCCTCAGTCATGCAGTTAACCGATGACGAACTCTGGAATGCCAGAGGGATCAATGCTTTCTCTCCGAGTCCTTTTAAGTGATGCATTTTAGGGTATTCATAGGCCCGAGAACTTAAAAATGTGATATAAAGCATGATTAGCAGCATAACTTCGAATAATAGGGAGCACCTGGTCCTTTTATTCAGTCATACATGAATAATTTCAATGCACTTCTGAGAGAGATTGTTTGAGAAGCGGCCTTAGTTATCACCACATCAGGAACTCGGATGATCGGAAAAGAACTCACAAAGGCTACAGAGGAATGGCAGGGATTGCACTTGCACCTGACTATTTCAAGCTGACATCACTGACACAGAGACACGGATTACCATCCAATTTATCTCTTTCTTCTGAGGCTTACCGCTATCTAAACAGCTTGCCACTTCAAAGTGCAAGACAAACAGGGCAGAAAAGGACTGTGTACTCTCGGAGAGAATACGCTTAGCAGAAGTCCAATTAAATGGCTGAAGCGCTGAAAGAAAAGGTGTTTTTGATCTCTGAAGGGAAAAAAAGAACCTCCAAAGGACCTCTGCACTGCCTCTCAGTGCTCATATGAGGTAGGACACTTAAAATGGGATTGTGTTATTTCTGGTGGGTAAGTGGGCTGAACAATGTACAACTGACCAGATGTGAGTTCTTTAAGTCAGTGCAATACTGTAAATCACACATAAATGTGCTGAACTATAGGAGTAATGACAACCTTACATCCAAGTATCTCGTCAAACTTCTGGCTGTCAAGAACCCTGAAAAATGATGGCCTCTTTGTACGGGACCCCTTCCTGGGACATAAAGGCAGCTACATTACCATTTAAAAGTCTGGTTAAAAAATAAGAAATACTCCAGTGTCACATGATCTCATACAAAATTCTACTCAAAAAAAAACATTTCATCTTATGCTTAAGGTTGAAAACCCTTTTTTTTCCTGAATGGAAAGCTTAGAATAGCTTAAAAGAATGGCATTTATTTGAAATAGAAATCTTTTGTAATTTAATAAATGTCTTTACTCTCCCTTTTAATCAATGTATTGTGTGCTTTTTGGTGGTTGTGTATAAAACTCATTTTTACTGTATCAAAAATATAAATTGTGAAATAAAGGCTACATTCTGAAAAAGTAAATATTTGAAATTAAGCATAATTAATATCCTATGACATAAAACAGATCAGTTCCCCCTTGACAGCAGTTTGAAAAGGCCTGACTTACTGTATATGTTAAAGTTCTGCTTGTGTGTGTGGGTAAATGAAGAGCCCTTGAGCAAGGTCCTTAATCTTGGTTTTCTGCTTGGGGACTGTTCCTGTAATATTTTAGTGGCTTGAGGTAAACAGTTCCTGACAAGTAATTATCTCAAACGAATATTAGGGATATTAAGCTTCCATTTTAATAAAGCAGATGAAGCCATATACACCTAAACCGTAAGAGGGATATTCTAAATGTTCCTAGCACTTAATGACTGGTACACAAGGATTGATTTCACATGGCTATTAGAAGAGGAGCACGAGGACAATCAGCATGATGTTACATTAAAAAAAAGAAACAGACCAACAAGTGAAGGTTCATCCTTGGCAATGTTTACTCAGGGCTATGAGCTACAACCACAAAGACAGTGTGCAAGGAGAATAAAGATGATGACACTTTAGAGGAGATACCAAGTACAAGCAAGTATAAAAATGATGTCAGAAATGACTGATGGCACACAGGAGAACAGATCAAAAAGATTTCTCATTGACAACATTCAATATATATATATATTTCTTCCAATACGGTATAAGAGCAAAGACTCAAACAGCCCATTCCATAACACAGGATTTTTTTTTTTTTAATGAAAACAGAAAAATAACCACAGATGAAAAAAGGTGAGCTGGTTTATAGTCTGATATTGAAATACTGTGAGATGCTCTTAATAAAACTGTAAATAAAAAAAGAAAGTGGAGCAAATGACACTGCAACCAACAAATCTTCATTTATCCTTGGAGCAAGCAGACAAGTCAGACTATGAAGTATAAAAACCAATGAAAGAAAGTCATCTGTGAATATGATACAAAAGGCATGTCAAATTCATATTTCACATACCACTTAATCGGTGCAGGGCTGATCAGCGCACTCACATTCCTAATCTCTGCTGGCTTCTGTGCTGCATGCAATACAATATAGATGTTGCTATAATATATGATCTAATCTAGACATCACAAAATGCTTGTGTAATGAGGACCTCGATCGAAGTAACACTTGAATACTTTATGATATGCTTTGTAAATCTGAAACAAATGGTTTAACCAAGGGTTAGGTTAAGTTTAAAAAAGAATAGCTTATAAGCTATAAGCTCAGAATAGCTTATAAATGACATTCTTTGATGCAAATCAAACACATTTTGATTGTTTTTAAACATTGCATAAATGTATATTATGTACAAGCATACAGAAATCATCTCAAATTCCTCACTACACATAGGAAATTTCAGAATAACTGTAAGCTATTAAAGGTGCAAAAAACATCTTTCCTCACTGTGGATTACTCCTCAGTCAGCTGCATCCAAAACAGAATGGAAGTGTTTAAACATACAATAAAATAAATCAATCTTTTCGCGATCACAGAATAATTGAGCTGGGTGAGGAAAGTCAATAAAAGAAGCAAATAAACATGTGAAGGGAATGCTGATGATCGGCTCATCTCCTCTTCCTCACTCATCATCGCTGAGGCTCCTCTCTGACTGCTCCTGAAAACAAACACACGATGACATTACACACACATGCGGACCACAGATCGCCCCACGGCAGAGCTGCAGCGACCCGCGTCACCCCCACGCCACAGCTGACTGAACACTACTCCGCAGAGGCTCATTATTCGTGGACTGAGCTGGTTACTGAATGTGCCTCCTTATTTCTGGATAACGAGACAATCTCACACTGACTCATAGGCCTTGGTCACACAGTTCTGTCATATACACACTGACTTTTTATCAGGATTGATGTGCAGACATGAAGCAATCACACGACTGAAAGAAAGCACATGTGAAAGTGAGAGAAACAGACTTACGTTTTCCTCTTGAACTGCGGCGGGTGGAATAAAGACAGAGAAATTAAAGCTAAGTTTCAGTGCACAGTAAATCCTTTTTTTTTTTTTATTATTCCCTCTGGGAAATGCATGACATCTCAAACACCTCTTAGAAGATTAAAGATAAGGACATGTGGCTAGGCATCTTTTAATCTGTTTATATAATTTTTAGAGGCTGTCTGTGGGATACATTTTGAGTGGAAGCACCTCTTTGCAGGTTAGCCATCCCATGAGTGCTAAATCAAAGCCTGTTTTTCATTTTGTGATAATATCCTCCTCAAGTATATTCAGTCAAAATGTCAATGAATGCACCTGAGGTTTTTTACAAGATGTCTAATTAAGCTAAATGTCAACCAGCTAAACAGACTGTATCAATGACAGGGCTAATTGATGAGAGGAATGGCGGACTTACGTTCTCCTCCTGTTCTTCCTCGCTGTCATCGTCACTGACCACAGGCTTGGCCTTTCCACGACTTGGTCTCTTCTTGCCTTTGTCCTGACATCTTTCGTCCCGTTTACTCAGCTTAATTTTCACCTTCACTGACTTAGCTTGGATTAAAAAATATATGTAATTCATATAAAACAACACAACTCCACAAATAAGAAGAGATGTAAATACAAATTAGCTTATAGAAATGGTCATGTTTACTGAATAACACCCATATTGTTTTAAATTTCACTCACATCTATTAAAAGCCCATCTTTCACATTGCCACCCACATCTTTCTTATTCTCAAAGTACTTTTCTGTTAACTTGTTTGCTTGATCAAATGTAAACTGAATACTAAACATTAAAAACATCAAGAAATCCTTAGGACCAGATTTACTAACAGCTTGCACAAGTGCAAAATGTCTTTATGGTTAGAGAACCATAGGTTAGAGAAAAAAAACAAAAAACCTTTTGTCTATCATTAGATGCTAGTTTATTGATGCTATGGCATGAGATGGGATATGTTAAAATGTAAGCAAAGATAAAAATAAAAAAAAAGCTTTAAAAGTATTATGTATAAGCTAACATTTTGTCACACTAGGGTGGCATAGCCATCATTTCAGAAGTGACAGAAATGTCAAATATAATCATTTTTTTGTAAGTATCCTATGTATTATCATAATTATTATTATTAATTTTTTTAAAGGAATTCTATTTTTATTTTTTTTTTACCTTTAATTTGCTGTAGGAAATCAAATACACTGCTGGACAATAATCAATCATTTGTAATTGCTATTTCTTTTTTCCTAATGGCAATTTTATGATAGTTTTATATAGGCTACTACATTTAATTAGCTATTATTAAAATTTTCTGCACAGAATAAGGTAGAAAATATACTTTATAGTTTCTGTACTGTAATAAATGATGTCAATTCACACTGCATCATTCATAAATTTTATTTATTTATTGTGTTTTTTTTCCCCTTAATGTTTCATCAGTTCATTCTGCTTTTTATTCAGTTAAGCTGCAGATATAGCCTAGCACGTCTATGCGAGCGAGATCACTTCTCTTTCAGTTTGAAAACTTCTTTATCTCATTTTCACAAAATAAAATGCTATAGTAGCTATTTTAACTTTTCCTCTCCATCAGCGAATGATGATTCTGAGAGAAAATGCACCATTGTTTCTTTGCTAAAGCAACAAACACTACTTTGATACATCTGATTATCAGATTAACCTTGCGCTCTTATTTCAAGGTCGTTATTAATACTGTGGTTATTGTAACAGTTTCCTTCGTACATTCGGTTCATCAGCATTGTTAAAACACATTTATCATTCAATGGAACTATGTGTATGATTTAGACACTTACATTTCTGCTCCATCCATGCAATATTTATGCAGCTTTTGACTGCTCTTGTAACGCCGTCGGTAAGATGCAGAGAGCCACTGACAACCTACAGAAAACTAAAACTACTTTTACTGGCCATGAGTACTAAGGAGAGATCATACATCAGCTGCATCAGTCGAACAGAGCGCGAGCACAATCCTATGACAGTCTTGGGCAGTAATAGTGGAGCGAGTGAAGGAGAGAAGCAAGGCACGAACATTGTTCAAGGTCTCCATTCATTTGTTCGTGTAGTAATTTAATGTGTATATATTTTGAAACCATTAAATGGCTATAGAAATTGCGGTTCATTTGATTCTTAGTGTTTTAAAATGATTACTGTCCGGATCTGCGATTCATGATTCAAAAATGTTTCAAAATCAATGCATATGCAATTGAAAGGGACATCTAGAGCTTTAGTGCTCCCACTTTATATTAGGTGGCCTTAACTACTATGTACGTACATAAAAAAAATAAGTACAATGTACTTATTGTGTTCATGTTGTATTGTAAAACACTTTTGCTGCTATTGAGGTGGGATAAGGTAAGGTTAGGGAGAGGGTTGGAGGTATAGGTAAGTTTAAGGGTGGGTTAAGGTGTAAAGTATGGGTCAACAGTGTAATTATAAATGTAATTACAGAAATTAAATACAGATGTAATTACATGTAGTTTTTTTTTAATATAAGTACAATGTAAAAACATGTATGTACACAATAAGTACATTGTACTACATTATTAATTAAAATGTAAGTACATAGTATTTAAGGCCACTTAATCTTTTGTCTTGCACTCTTGAATACTGACTGCAGAACAATGGAGTCCTCATAGATCTACAAAAAAACAAAGGCTGATTTAAAACAATAACCTGAACAAACAAAACATACAGAAACAAATTAAGAAATAAATCTGTAATCTGTATGTCAATACATTTCTGAATATGCTTAAAACCTGGAAAGGTGAAGCAAAAATAATAATAAAGGCATAATCTGCAGCACTCCTTTCAAATAAAAAGTATTGCTAAGAACAGGATACAAAGTTTATTATATTTCTGCAGTGGTCTGGACTGCATCTCCAGATCGTGCTCATTTCAGAAACGATGAATTATTGATTTCAGACACAGACAAAATCTGGTCAGTAATCCTGTAATCCTCTCAAAAATACACAATGCAAAAACCCCAGTGAAAGTACTGTGTAAAGAAATCTGCATAAATATATCTGAAATATAATGTACAGTTCGTATAAAGCTTTACATTAATAAGTAACTGGGAACGGGCATTAATGAAGTTATTCAGATAAACCCAGAATCCAAATGTAATAATGCATGATAACTATTCTTCAAACACATCAGTGTGTATTCAGGTCTTGGTTCAATAATGGCATGCTTAGTATTTGCATGTATGACAAGCACTTCATGGAATTAGTGTAACATATAGTCACAACAAAATTATGGTGTAGTTCTGTGAGTTCATACTTAAGACAGTAATGGAGATTGTTCAATCCATTTATTCACACACCTGAGAGCCCTCTAGATTATAAGTCTGAGCATTGTGACAAAGCAGCATGACGTCTTTCTCCAGATCGCTTACATTCCTGTACTTATGGTTACGCACACGCTCCTAGATGAACAAGAACACTTGTTCCACCAAAACATTCTTCACCTGTAGGGTTCAGCTTTATCAACTGAGGAAGTTGCCAGCAGAAAATAAGAGCCACGACATCATCAAATTAATACGAAAAACACATAAAGTGAGTAAAGCAGCCCATTAGAAGTGTGAAAACATCCGTTTATCTGGCTTTGCATCAAAAACCAATTCTCTGTTGTAAGGTAATACCGTTATCGTCCAGTGTGCCAGTCCAGATTGTAGGGTAGTGTGTCACAGCAGAACATATAACGTGTAAAGTAAAGGTCACACTGAAATAAAATACATACTGTAACTCACTTACCTTGATCTTCTTGAAGTCCACTGGCTTCCTTATCAGTTCATAGTATTCAGGGAGCTCTTTCCTGGAGGGCAGCTGCACAAAGACCTCGCTGAGCTGACGGGCTGATCTGTGATCAGAGGCAGAGATTGAGGGTTATACTGATTTCCTCGGACTGCAGACTGAGAGATAAACTAGGCGATCAGCCTAGGCCGATTTCCAACTTGCGGAAATAATGTCAGACTGGTTTACATTATCATCATACTGGTGGTCTACTGAAAATTAACCCTCAAGCCCACCCCAAGCCAACAGGAGACAATACAAATCTAAATCCAGGACAACAGGAAATGATATAAAGGTCTCTAGAAGAAATATTTCTTGAGACATACTGCCAACAAGAAGTGTTTTTTTTTTTTTTTTTTGTCTCATGGGACCCTGACATCTGCCCATATCGGTCTGTAACAGTTACTCTAAATATTCACAGTGCAGATGATTCATTATACATTCAGAGATTAAATCAGGGCTTAAATTGGTGCAATTATGGTGTGTCGACCTTCATAAACACCTCAATCTATAGTTTCTGCTGCAGATGCATATTTACTGTTAGTCTAGGTGTGCAGACTGCAGCACAATGCTAAACAGCTTTCAACAAAGCACAAACTGGTAGAAGCTTAGTATAAGATTTCTGAACAGGCAGCGCAGCAATCCAAACTATAGTATGTCATTATTATGGACATATCCAGCAACTAAAAAAAAATAGTTGCAATATCAATTGGAGAAATTCTATTGTACAGGACTTCAAAATAAGGTGTGCAATCATTTTAAATATTAATATTAATAATATTTTATCCTATCCTGACTTAATATGCAAAGAGAACTACAAACAAGCCATCTGTATACTGGAATGTACCAATATTAAAATCTGAAAAACATGTTATCAAAAAAATTTTATGCTATCCAATTTTTAAAAGTATACTATTTTGTCCAAATAATCATAATATTATAATGTACATTTTGAAAAATGGATAATCATTTGTTAGAGATCATTTGAACAGATTTACAGATTTTTTTAGTTTTCTTGTAAAAAAGAGAAAATGTACATGCACAATTAAATATATAATTGGACACAGATCAATTAAGATATATAACTAATATTGGCCACTTACCAATATTAGAACTGAGTATGGTCCTTAAACAGTGTCTTAAAGAAATATTTCACCCCAAATTTAAATGACTCCTCCTCAGGCCATCCAAGATGTAGATCAGTTTGTTTTTTCATCAAAACAGATTAGGAGAAATTTATAATTGCCTGTACATAGCTTGCTCACCAATGGATCCTCTGTGAATGTGTGCTGAATAAGATTTCAAACAAATGATAAAAACATCATAATAATAATCCACGCGAATCCAGCCCATCAATTACTACCAACAAATCCATCATTAAAGTAGTTTAATTTAAAACCATCCCTTCTGGCCAAAATATAAGTCCATAATCCATAATAATGCTGCCTTTCAGTAAAAAAAGATTTTGTCCACTTGCATCAAAATCCACCAACACATTTGTGTAGGACTGTGGACTATTTTTGCTTGACAATGCTTGATCTTGAAAACCATTTAAAGTTAAAAATGTCTTAATGACATTTTTTACAAACATGTAGCTGGAGTCCTGCATTTATCAGCTGTTTAGACGCTTATTTTGATGGCACCCATTCACTGCAGAGGAATAGTAAACAAGTGATGTAATTCTTCAAATCTGTAACAGTGAAGAAACGATCTCTTCAGTTTAAGGGGTAATACTATCTGCCAACCAATGGCCTTAACCGTCCTTCATAAAACCTGTTTGAAAACAGTCAGCGCTAGTGACAGAAATTACATGTTTCAAGTTGAAATGCTGAAAGCACTTTCTGCTCTTTTGTTGGGGATTAGTCTTGAGAGTGTGTCACTGAGACTGAATTTCTAGTCTTTTGAGGACAAATGAGGCTATGCTTAGTTTTCACTTTATGTTACTCATCAAGTCCCACAGCATCATAAATTTGAAATAATTGCCAAGAAAGTCTGTTTCAGAAAGCTTAAATACCACCTAACTGGCATCTCTAGATGTCTTGGTTTAAACAGGGGCTAGATTAGAGAGCTTTGTCTATCATGTAAAACTACTGCCCATGTTCAGACAGCAAAATTATTATTCCACAACTGTTATGTGCTTTTAACTAGAAGACCAAAAGAGACAGCCAGCATATCAATCTGATGAATTACCTTCAATTTGTGGGATTGCAGCCTAATTGGGTGACACATCAAGCTATGGGTTTTTTCCCTGACAAGAGGCGCCTGTGTAATTCCAAATCCTCCACTCTGCTGAAATCAAACCAATGGCGAGTGTGACAAGACTTTCTCAGCTGCACCACAATTTGAGTGTCACTCTGAAGCTGATTTGAAATTCTCAGAGGGGCATGACAGTCCATTACCCAACATCCCAGTGCATTATTTATTCAGACATTCAGCCAGCTACAAATAAGAACACTGATTAACCAACAAAAAAAATTGATTAAATTAAACTTATTAATTGCCACTTAATCAATTTAATTGCAAATGTGTTCAGTTAATCATCTGATCAGTGAGGGAGAAAAATTGCCCATCATCTCACATCCCTGACACAGGTGCACCACATGCAAACAAGAAATGATTCACACACCCTTTGCTTGTAAAAGCATGGACTCGATAGACTCAGGCATAACAGTTTCACTATAAATAATGTATAAGGTAGTTGCAAATACTTTGACAGTGTGTTTAAGTACAAGAATGACCAATGACCATCGTTCAGTCTCTCTGAAAGGGTTTGATGTAAGATGTCTATGATAACTGTGACCAATATAATTGTAAACTAATGCTAAGTACTGTACTGTACTGTACTGTATGCTGCTGAACAAACACTATGTATTGTAATTTGAAGTATATAATCACCTCGATCCGTACAATCCATAACAAATTATTTATCAAAAGCGCATATTATTGCATTACAAAAAAGTGCATTATTACAATAATACAATTTCATATAGAATACTGTTCAAAAGTTGCGTGTTTTTTGTTCTGATGTTTTTGTTATAATACATATTCATAGATATTTAGATATTTGAGAGATATTCATAAAATATTTCCATTTCAAAGAAGTTCTGCTATTCTTAACTTTCTACTCAAAACATCCTGAAAAAGTATAATTGTTTCTACAAAAAATATTAAGTACCACAATCATTTTTAATACCAATACTAATAAGAATTTTACCTGAGCACCAAATGAACATTAAGGGTGCACAAAATACATCGGCCGATGATTAATGCACATCTCATCAATAAAGCCACTTATCTAATCAGCGGTAAATACAATCATGTGTGTGATTTCACACAGAGCAGCTGTAACTACATGGAGCCGTTGTTAACTGACAAGCTGCACAAATCCAAGCTGATAATGAACGTGGATTTGTAGTGTAGCTAGTGTGTAATAACAGCTGCTCTATGTGAAATCACGCACCTGATGATATTAACCGATGATTAGATAACCGGCTTAACTGACGAGATGCGCATTAATCATTGGCCAATATATATCGTGCACCCCTATGTAACACTGTGACTAAAGCACTTCACATTTTAAAATAGATTAAAACAAAAAACAGTTATTACAAACTGTAATACATATTTCACAAGTTACAGTTTTTTCTGCATTTTTCATCAAATAAATGTAGCCTTGTTGATCATGAGAAACATATTTCAAAAACATTTTAAATAATCTCACCAACCTTAAAAAAACTGAAAAAAATTGCATTCATAGTGAAAAAAATAAAAATTTTAGTATATTTGCTTAAATTTGTAGATTATAAATAGCTTTGTGAATACATTTAGCATTTTTAATGTTAATGATTAACTGATTGTTAATTTGAAATCACAATCGGTTACGGACATTCTTGAGAATTGGAATATATTCATTTTCAATCGTTAACAGTTATGTTCGGTGAACAAATCAACTGAAAAGACCACTATATATGTAAAACACCATGCAGGATTTTTTTTAGCTGGCTGAAATTAGATTTGACAATGCCTACATCCTACATGACTGCCCTCACTTACTTCACCTCATATTAATTCTGGATGAGGAGTCATTCCACATGGAATATCCTGAATACAGTAACAGTGCCTGTCAACATACTATTTGTCTATCACCACATTGTGAATTCCTGGAACATATGAAAACAGTATGTTTAGCACAAAGCCACTGAGAGTTCAACGGTACATAATTACATTCCAGATATTCCAGGTCACTTAACTACACATGAGCGGCCAGTTCAAAGTGTCACCTACAACAACACAGAAGGTTGAGGAATGGGTACGCACTATGAGCCATTCGTGGAAGTTTAACAGCACTTATGCATCTCTGTAATTGATGACTGTCTCAATGATGGCATTCATCTGTTTTGTGAGTTTGGGTGGATTTGGGGAGAGCTTCTCTGCTGGAGGACGTCCCCTTCTCTTCTTGGCTTTGTCAGCGTCCTCACGCCTCATGTCTTTGTCCACATGTCTCCTACGTTTGCGCCTCTTCAGCCGTATTTCCTCCTCAATTTTTTCCAGGTTGCCATCCTCTATAGCCTGCCAGAGGTCATGTTCAACAGTTAAGGTGACATTGGGTGGATAACGATGTAAAGAAACTGACTATGGGCCCTGAGTATGGAGCCGTTTAGACTTTCATCAGTCTCACAAACTGACATGACTGAGATCAGCATTTGTGCACAACTGCTCTTAATTAAATCCATCTGTCTGGTATCTCTTTTCCATCCTGCCTTCAATGAATATACTGTATGGTTCACTGCTTTTGTGCTGTTGAGTTTGGCGTAATGCCTGCCCCTGCTGTGAAGCAGAAGTATACAAGTGGTCCTGCTGAGTCATATGTGCACAGTAAGACTTTAAAACTCACAATATGCCCCAAAACATTTGCAATTCCACTACGAATGAGCGAGACTCCAGAGTAAAACCATCAATCTCCGTTTTTGCGCTTCTCTAAGATTTGCTGTAAAACTCAATGGCCAGTTATCACAATACAGAAGACCTGATCCTCAGAGCAAAGTAAATCAACACACCTGTTATGCAGCTGAGCCAGAGCCCTCATTTGAGCATAATGTGTGTACGCACAGAGCCAGAACAATGAACAAATAAACAGACCCTAAAGAGTATCCACTTTTGAAACCAAAACTCGCACATAAAAACAAATGAATGCGAGAGTTTCAGTGGTGCAATTTTGATTTTGGCTCTCTACCAAGACATTATGCAAGAGGGTCCTGGCCTATACCCAACCTAACAGTGCATATTGTGGAGAAATTCCCAAATTAAATAACTAAAACAATCAGTTTTGAGTTTGTACTTGATTTAAAAAAAAAAAAAAATCCTGTTTTAAGATACATAAAATGCACGTATTATGCATGCTTTTTAGCACTACACAGATTTTGTGCATTATCCACCAGGTCAGCACAGGGGGTACACATCATGTCTGAGATCCTGGGTTCAAATACCGGCTGTCTGCAGGGACACCTCTGGCTGTGTTTTAGTAACGCTGAGCCAATAATGGATAACCCCCTTCTCTATCACCTCAACCGTTGTCATGGTGAGGTCACACCTGTGGGTACAGAACTAATCTGAGGGGAAAAAAAGGGTGTGCTCGTGACATTATGTGATACTGGGGGTGCAGACTTCAAAATCACAGACTGTGTGGGTATAATCTATAAATTGTCGAAACAAGACAGAGAAATAAACATACATTTATAGTATTGGAACAAAACCGTATTATTGTGAAATCTCATAAAAATTTAAAATAACCTCTATATTTAAAATTGTCATTTATAAATGTTTAGTTTTCAGCAGCCATTACTTAAAGGAGTCATGAAGTGAGAAACCAAAATCCTCTTGATCTTTCGACATATAATATAATATGTCACTGTACTATAAAAACAGAACTCAAAACTTTCTTGTTATTCTAAAATCAGCATATATTAAAGGCAGTCTGACAAAATGACAGCTTAAGGAATGTTCTACTCCAGGGATTGGCAACCTACGGCACACATGCCAAAGGTGGCATGCAGAGGGATAATCCCTGGCACGCGAGCAATAGAGAAAACTGCATACTGACGTACATTTTGAGTTAATAACTTAACATAGTCACACAGCCTGTTAGGAGCTATAAATATAGGGATGCGTGTGTGACGGCGGCACATACTAGGCACTTCAGATCAAAGATCAGATCAGCGGTCTAACAGTGCTTGTCAATGTCAAAATGATTGAGAAGGCCAATCAAATCAAAGTAGGCATGGTTTAATGTTCACAGAAGCAGAGTGGGAAGCCTCAGTTTAACGATAAAGAGAACGAGGTAAGAGCGAGGTAATCATTTAATATTAGTCAACTTACATTTTACATTTTATCGATACAGATCATTTTTGGTGCAAAAAAAAAAAAAAAATTCCAGGTTGAGCCATATGATGTGATTTATTTTCTTCTGCCCACCAGGCCTTGTGATGCTTAAATGTGTCTTGTCTTCCCTCTTTCTTTCTCTCTTTTCTCCAAATGTTCGCTGTTCTTGAAATATGATCATATATCTCATCACGTTTTCATGACCAATTGAAACTGAAATTAACCGATGCCAATGAAGTTCCAAACCTTGCAGTTAAAGGTGAGACGTGACAAGTTCTTAAGTATGGTGTCTCATACTCTGAATTTGTGCACTGCATTTCACCCATCCAAGTGCACGCACACACACACATCAGTGTGTAGTGAACAAACAAGCACACCTGGAGCAGTGGGCAGCTGTTTTTGCTGCGGCGCCTGGGGATCTGTTGGGGGTACAGTTCCTTGTCTCACCTCAATCGTAGTATTAAAGGTGAAAGAGAGTGCTTTGGCCATTCACTCCCCCCACCTACAATTCCTGCCTGTACCAAGACTTGAACCCAGGACCTTGGGGTTATAAGTTGGACTCTCTAAACATTAGGCTAGAGTGCCCCATTAACATTTTGAACATAATTTTTTTTTTTTAATACTGAAAGCTGAGTGGTGCGTAAGGCATCATATCAAAGTCCCTCAAAAGAAAACCTTTTTATGCATCAATTTGATCCCTGTATGTGGGCAAGAACAAAACATTGAGAACAGTGAAAGCGCTCAAAGTAACATGTACTTCTCCTTTGACTTGCCCACACTTGGCTACAGTATTGCACTGGAGATGCATTAAAAGAGTTCCAATTGGTTTATTCCTATTAGTGGTTGGGTCAAGAATGCTTATTACCATAAAGTTATCTTTTCTCAGCTTTGCTGAATCACTGGAGACACCCACGTCATCTTACTGTAGCCTCAAGTGTCCATTTCACACTGAAAACTAATGACTAATGGCTGTCAGTGTGAATGACCCCTTTTCAGCAGCAGAAGCACTATGGGTGACTGACCTTTCTTTTGAACACACATACACATATACACAACACACATAATGTACATACATATACACTATTTAGATTTTATATCGCACAAGGCAAGGACAGATTTTAGGCTGATGGAAAATGCCCTAGACTGATACGTAATCTCTCACACCTCGCCACAGGCTTCATTCTCCCAACACAGTTGACTGTTTGCTAAACTCTGTGCAGTCAAGCGTCAAAATCAATTTATTGAGCCATTGAGCTTTGCGATGGGGAGATGGTTCGTCATAATTTCCTCTGTAAAAGCAATCTTGGAGAATGATTTGAAGCACAAGTTACAAAAGAAACCATTTTTGTGTGTGGAGACTTATTACAAAGTAGAGTTGTGTCGATAGACGATATATCATGAATCGACGATAGCCAGAGATATCGCCTGTGGCTGATGCACCTGATAATAGCAAGACAATTATTATTATTAGTAGTAGTATTATTACTAGCCTAATAATAATAATAATAATAATAATAATATCTAATAAATGTAAGGTCTTATTTGTACCATTATATCTCTTTTTCTGTGTTTTACAGTGTTGCGCATTATAACCAATCACACACGATTATGTTGAGCTTATGAATGCAATGGCTAATCAGAGGTGCAAATGAGTCATCGCAGAAACAGTTGAGATTTGTTGTTCAGCGCACACTAAGTGAATTCTGACTGGCGAACTCTCTCATCATAAACAAAGTGCAGATGTACGTGCAATGTAAGTACAAAAGATTCACTGATTATAATGGAAGTGTAGACTGAGTCAGTGATGATGTTCTTTGGTAATGGAAATATTCTTTGCTCGTTTTCTTTAGCTGCTTTTTGAAGGAAATGTAACCATTAAATGGGTGTAACGAGACACTTATCCCATGAGACGAGACAAGACAAGAAACTGGGTTCAAGAGAATGAGATGAGACAAGATTTTTACACCTTTTTTTTTTAAAGAAATCCTCAATGAGGAAATATATTTAACTCAAAAACACAAAACGCTAAGAAGTAAGTGCATTTTGAACTCAACTTGCTCTTTATGAAATAAAATATCTATTTTATTAAATTTTATGCTTTAATGTTTCTGTATTCGGTTAAATTTTTCTAGACTCATTTTAAATAGTTAAATGAAATTGTATCAATTAAAAAGCATGTCTAATTAATTAAAACCATGAAACTTTCAAATAAATTTATCAAAAGTTTAACAAAAATGAAATTTTTAAGGCCCTATGAAATGTTTTAATTTTTCTCATGATATATATATATATATATATATATATATATTATAATGTTTGTTTAATTTTAGTAGTAGTAGTAATAGTACACAATAACAAGTACATTAACATTCGCAGTAACATTGATTTATTGAATAATTAAGTAAATATAATTCTTTGATTTACCTTCGTAAAGAAATCTCATTGTTCTCTGCTGTCTTTTCCGACGACATCTTTACCTGTGTCGGCCACCGTAGCTTCTCTGAAGGGAGGTACTGAGCTGGGGACTGAGGCGTTGGTCACCGATAGATGCCGCTAAAAATTACACAAAGCACCTTTAAAAGTGACAGGCAGAACATGCAGCATTCATATTTAAATTGACTTTTGCTGCTTAATATTTACAGATACCAGTCCATATCATAATTTGATTTAAGCGTAATGACCTACTTTTGATTCATTAAAAATTTGACTAATTCCATGACATCCCTGATGTGAATTCTGTTTTTATGATTCGATAAAGACTACACTGTATAATTTTCCCGCTTATGCGGCCACTTGCCTGATTTGAACATAAAATATCTTACATACAACTACTGATGAACAAGCCAGTGTGATGTAAATATATCTGAAAGGTGTGCACAAGGATACCGTCACATTCCTGTGAGACCAGTCAGATCTCGCGAGATCTTGTCACACCCCTAAAGCATTATATTGTTAACTTATAATGTTTTATTGAATTTTCATCACGTTAAATACAAATGTTTAATATAATATTATGTTAAAATTTAACATGTTAAATACAAATTTAACAGGGTGATATGGCCGGCAGTCATATGATGACACTATACTGTCAACAAGCACCTCATACAGATGAGATGTTAAGCCGAGGTCCTGGTCATTAATAATCACAAGATGTCTTTTGAAAAGAGAAGAGGTGTGGCCTCTGCATCCTGGCCAAATTTCCCCATTGGTCTCTGACCATCATGGTCTCTTAACAATCCCCATATCTACTGATTGACTTCATCACCCTATCTCCTCTCCAACGATAAGCTGGTGTATGGTGGGCATTCTGGAGCACTATGGCTGCCTTCGCATGATCCAGCTGGATGCTGCACACTGGTGGTGGATGAGGAGATACTAGTGGTCGACCGATATATCGGCCCATGTTTGGCATTTATCAAATATCGGTATCAGCCGATACGTTTTTCTGCTTGGCCGATGTGTTTGACTTTTATTTGGACAGCGTGCACACAAGTGCTCACATTCTCCCTCTTATTTAAACATTAACATTTCTATCTAATACGGATAGAAGTTTTCCTAATAATCAGATAGAACGGTTAAACCAAGGAAGTAATGTATACAGAAAGTATTATAACAATTGCTTTTATATTATTAGTAATAAAAAGGCAAACATTATAATACTGTCTCGTTTGCCATCAGGATTAAGCGAATATGAGACACAGTGAGACACCAAGTAAGATTATTTTCAAGGCCCAAATCACCTGTCAAGCCACAATAAAAGCAAGGTGGTTCTGATAGCTTTAATCAAAGTCTTTTTCCATTCCATAAAACTAACAGACCCCACATTGTTGCTCCAAAATATCTGACTGCCATGTGTCGAACTTTCTTCCTCTCTCAGTATACTTTTACTCCTCAGTGGCTCTCTGTTTACAAGGAACTGGCTGCACATATAATTACCTCCCTTGCTGCTTTACACCTTCAACCTCTGTGCTCGAATACAGTTTTTCTCTTGTTAACTTCCAGCCTAACCCTGTAGCAGACGAACCCTCACCAAAGAACAACCGCAGTGCCCTAAGGAAACAGTTTCAGCACTTATTATTGACCGGAACAATCCACTGGGTAGCTTTGAAATAGTTTAGGAGGACTGTACTGAGACTGGTTTGCAGAAGAAAATGACAGAGGAAGAAGCTTGTTAGAGTAAGGGACAGTCAATTTGTGTCTGGATGGCAAATAAGAAAATAAGCTATTTGGGATTGGGAGATTCAGTGTAATGCAGTTGGGTTCATTGATCGAGTTGAATTGTCACACAGAGACAAGAGCTGTATTTGTCCTGGCTGTTGTGTTGTTGTCTTGGAAATCACATGATGGTGAGGATAAGTTGAGGAAAAAAGATGAGCAGACTGAGAATATAATAGACACTGTTTGCTATGCTTCAAACCTTTTCCAACCCACTTAATACATAATTTACAGAATGCAACCAAAATCCTTTACAGAACATGAAAAACTTGCAGAGGAATCTTGTGGCTATATAATGTGCAATCATTAGAAGTAAGGAAAATATATATACATTAATTCTTCAACACTATCTTGAGTAAAATTTTGATGTTTTCTTTTTTTGAGTTTTGATTTTGATTCTTTTTTTTTTTTACGTCAAACATTTATATTGCAAAACTACATATTTCTACAGATTTAAACAACAATTTTCTAACTTAATTTTAACTCCAGTGATGTCAAACCTCTAAGAACCTATTTACTGAACAAGTGTTGAAACTGGTAGTTCCATGAATCTCTCCTCACTGAGACTGAAGCTGCAACCTCAGCCAGCACATATTGGCTCTGCTCTGATTCGTATGGACTTTTATACTGAAATTTGATTCGTACTCTCAACTGATCAAAACATACAATAAAGCCAGTGACTTGAAAACCCCACCAAAAACTGATCACTGTTATATCTAAGTCTGGTTCTCTAGGTCCTAAAACCTTTGCCATATATTTAGTCTCAGACAGAAGATCACTTCACTCTTATTGGTAGCTGACAGTCAAATTAACCAAAATATCTTATAAATTAATATTCAAAGAACAGGGGCTTTGTACATTTTATAAATGATGGCTGTCCCAGCTATGCAGAAATCTGCTGAGCTTTCTGTTCATGATGCCAATGTAAGTGTTGCATAGCCCAGCTTATGACACTCACTTTAATAAGACAGATACTAATAGCTCTACAATTGTATGATCATTGTCTACACTTCATTAGTTTACTGCTTCATTTCAGTTCTTACGGTCAAGTTAATGCTTCTGAGTCTGTACCAGTGTGGTTAAATCAGAAGAAGAACTTCAGCAAAAATTTGTCGAAACTAAAACTGAATTAAAAGCTAAGCACAAAAATCATAATATTAATGAACACTATTATTGTATATAAATAATAGGTAAACACTTATCAGCACTGAACCTTAAGTAAAGTAACTTAACAACTTGAACATGGCAAATTGGAAACACTCATCACTGTCATCACTGTGCGCCTTCATGCAGAATAAAAAAAGAGACCATTAGAAAGATCGCAAGACTACCTGTTGTTACGGTAACAAGAGCTCTCAACATATGGATGGGATTATGTTTAAGAATGACACATGGAATAATGTTTGTCATGGACTATAATGAGCTAAATATAACACAAGCAGCATACCCTCAGCCACTGCTTTTCCGTCAATGCGTCGCTGTAGTCGACATCTCTGCGGTGTCGAGAACCACGGCCGAAAATCTTTTCCCCCTCCTCCTCGCAGGTAAGCCGCTCCACCTCAGCATCATCCTTCAGGATCCATGATGGCAGCTCATCCTCTTCCATTAGCTGAGGTTTACGCCTAGGGTTGCGTGCATCCTCTTGACGGTGGTCTAAATCCATGCGCTAAAAGTGCTGTTAATGGATTACTTACATTTGAAAGTAACTGATAACCAGTGGTGGAAAGAGTACTGAAAATTTGTACTTAAGTACAAGTACTGTTACATTGATGAAAAAATACTCAATTACAAGTAAAAGTACTGCTGTCAAAATAGTACTTAAGTAAAAGTAAAAAGTACTCCTCTCAAAAAGTACTCAGAGTACAAGTTACTAGTTACTTTTTAGCTGGCGATATTTAGTTACCAAAAAATATTCATATCAAAGATCTATGTGGATGGATAATAGCAACTTTGAACAAAACCCACTTTTATCTTATTGGCAAAGCATGTTAATTAGTGGTCATGATACTAACTTCAATATCTGGTTGGATAGGAGTGGTTAAAGGGGTCCTATTATGCACTTTTACAATTACTTGAATTTGTTTTGGGGGTGTACTAGAACATGCTCTCATGCTTGGTGGTTCGAAAAACATTATTTGTCACATAATTTACATTATTACAATACCTTTCTCGACAGCTTGGCACAAATGTCTCGATTAGTTCCGGGTTTGATGAAGACCTGCCTTCCGAAAAGCAAAATGTGTTGTGATTGGTTAGCTGTCCCAGTGTGTTGTGATTGGTGAACAGCTCAGATGGTGTTTCAGTACTGCCCGCCCCTTGCCAAAGCAGCAAGTTCCCTCTGATAAGGATGGCATCAATATTGCCATATCAATTTGATATTGTATTGGAAAACAACACTGCAGTCCAAACAAGCTGTTTATTGTAGTTCTTGACAAGGGATTTAATTTTTTTTTTTTTAATATCTCTCTTTGGAGTGGACTTTGAGATTTGTAACTTTGTAGATCTTTGTTATGCCCAAACATACACACTACACACTGACTAAAATTCAAAAAGTGAAAAAGCATAATAGGACCCCATTAAGAATATCTGCTTGTTACGTCTGACATAATCCTTCACCACTTCTGGGACCTAATGCTCTGCCAGACGCCCCCCAAAAAACAACAAACTGATTCAGCTAAAATATTAGTGTCTGAAACACTGTGAGCACGGAGACTGTAGAGTGCACAGCAAATTACGCGTAGCTTAAATATGTAATATTAATGAAATAGTGTAATAAATGAGTGCAAAGATAGTATTCTCAAGTGAAATGAGTAGAGGCTTGGACCCGGAAACAGCAGTCCTAACGTCATACTTAACAAGAGGATTCTCCCAGGCCATCAAACTGACTCCATCAAAGCAAGAACACCATTCCAGAGCCGGAAGCGACGGCAGACTATTTTTTTTCCCAGTGTATTGA
The DNA here is from genome assembly GCF_023724105.1 of Carassius gibelio. Lineage (NCBI taxonomy): Eukaryota > Metazoa > Chordata > Actinopteri > Cypriniformes > Cyprinidae > Carassius > Carassius gibelio. Next base: position 28,251,144 of record NC_068400.1, read on the forward strand.
CTTGCATGGTTCAACTATTTGCTGCAAGACTAGTACTGTGCACTAAAAAAGCTATTTTTGATTTCATGATGTACAATCATTTTCAATACCATTGGCAAAACTACCACATACTGTATACTGCCATATACCTGTAGATTTTTTTTTTTTGTCCATCCATTTTTTCAAGGCACTCATTATTTCAAGCTTCGAAATTGGTTTAATCCAAGTCTTCTAAAAAGACACATTCACTTTATATAATAAATATATATTACATAGGCTTTTATTTACAAATAAATATTAAGCCCCCAATTACCATTACAAAAATCTCAAAACCTTTGCTCATTCTGTGTATTTGTGTCGTTAAAATAGGGTAACTTACAGCACAAGGAAGCTTGATTTCAAATTTGATTTTAAACTGAATTGAATTTACAAAAAAAAAAAAAAAAGACAGTCAGTAATAAACTTATAAAACAAATGACCTCAATTCAGTTTGAGGTATTAAAAAAATATGACCACACTGAATTTTTACAAGCACAGATTTAAGAGCCATATACAATATGTTAGGACTATTTATGTAGATAAATAGAACATCAGATGGCTTTGACCTGCAATGACTGCAAAATGTATTGATGCAGTAGACAGGATATTTATATGTACAAATCAGACAAAAATCCCATTCCAAAACATTTCTATCATAAATTTACATTGTAAAGAAATTAAAGTTCCATCTTTGATTGTTGAAAGACTTTCTGATGCATTTCATTTACAACCAAAAACATTTCTTGAAGGATTTTCATCGGTCAGGCGTGGATCTATTCTGAATTGTTGAAAACTTTTGACAAACTTTAATCCAGGAGCAAAGAGAAATAATTTCTACTTTAAAAGCACGGAGAGATCGCGACTGCACAGAAGCAGTTCATTTGTATATTAGGCCTATTTGAGAGCTCGCATCCAGTTTTCTGCGATTACATGACAGTGTTCTCATGTTACAATAAAGCGCTCGCCACATTTGCGCAGGAATTATAATAATAATGCGGAATACCTGCAATCCCGCGCAGACATTCAGACTGTAAGTGACAGGAAACGGATGCGTGTCAAACTCACTCGGAGAGGAGAGAGACACGCAGATTGTATCGGTATATATTCAGATACGGTGGAAAATGAGTAATGGAACCGTGTCAGATATTTCAGTATCGGTATCAAAATATAGATATTTATGATAACACTACCATGTAGTTTGTTTCTCCAAGCTCTGAGTCCATAGATGACGCTGAGCTCCATCTATGTCTGATCACCCGCTGCAGCGGCGCTGTTCCCGGTTCAGATATCAGCGCTTTGATTGGTCCGTTTATGATCGGATATCTTTATTGGCTACTGAAGTGCCTTCAAAAATTTGAATATCAATTCAAATTGTGGGCGTACTCAGTAACGAACTATGATTTAAAAGTAACGAAGTAGATTATTTTGCTGAATTTGTACTTAAGTACAAGTAAAAGTACAGCTTTAAAAATATACTCAAAAAAGTACAAGTTCCCGAAAAAACTACTTAAGTACAGTAACGTGAGTAGTTGTAATTCGTTACTTCCCACCACTGCTGATAACTTCCTGTTCTACTTCTAAATGGATTCAAAATGCACTAATTCACAAAAACACGTGGCTTTCTTTTCAAAGAGATGGCAATTACTGTCAATCACCTGTAAAAGTAGCAAAATTTGTGCAATTTCAGTCTTACCATGAAAAGCTCAAATTCGCCCTCATTACGAGCAATCATTTGATTGAGAGTTTCATCATCTGGAACTTCATCTTCCTCCTGGTATCACACACACATATGCCAACAAACATAATTAAGACACATTTATTTTGCAAGTAACTAGCATTTTCAAACCTGGCATTTTTAAATTAACATCTCACATGGGTGCCTTGCTTTTTCAAGTTGTAATATCACCAGAACAGGTGCTATCAGGCACCAAATAAATGCTTTATACTGTACTCGTGAGTAATTCAGCTCAAAATTAACTGCACTCTGGCTACTCTGCCAAAAAAAATTGCATGCCTTTCCTTCAGCCTTTGTCACAGTCAAAATAAATAGAAAAACAGACTTCGCCCTCTGCTGAATGGCATTCTCTTATGGGTCAAAGCTTAAAAATTTATGCCGGTGATAAACTGTAATTTGTTGAATAAATGGCAGTGACATTATAATGGAACAGGCCATGAATGATGAAATGATTCATAGAAAGAAAATCAATTAATCTACAAATCGCAATTTTATTCTTTGCATGGTGCCAAAACTTAATTCTCACATAAAAGAATGTTGAAATTTTTGAAGCAGGTTTTTTTTTTTTTTTTTTTGTGGTTGTAATGGGTAAATATGTAGTAACCTGCTATTGTGTGACAATAGCTTTTTAATATCATTTTCAAGATCTTTACAAATATGTTAAGGCATGCACTCACTTCTGTGCAAACACAAGAAAACACCCTTCTCAAAAAAGATGTACGAATGAACATTAGACCCTTTTAACATTTCTGGGTTTAAATAAACTGGGTAAACTTACATAGAGGTACAGTATATAAGAGACCACAGCAAATATAATTTTCACTTTACCATTTGCACCAAAGGTCAAAGAAAATAAAAATCAGTATTGCCTTTCAATGACTTTTCAAGAATGAACAAATATAGATATATGTTTTATGGTGGCCAGAAGAGATAATGATGGTAAATTTACCATTATTCCCTCAGCAGTTGTATTACAAACACCATCACAGCAGTTTTTCATACATACATACATAATATACAGAGGGCTCACCACAAGGAGCAAGTAAGGCCAGATTAGACTTCTAAACATCTAAAAAAGACACACCACTTCTGGAAAAGCATTCTTTGAAAAGCTGAAATTAAGATCAACCTATACCAAAATAATGGGAAGAAAAAAGTATGTAGAAGGCAAGAAACAGCTCATGATCCAAGGCATACAGCATCATCTGTGAGACTTGGTGAAGCAGTGTGATGGCATGAGCATGTATGGCTTCCAGTGGCACTGGGTTAACCGGTGTTTACTGATGACGTGACAAAAAACTGAAGCAGCCAGAAGAATTCTGAAGTGTATAGGTATATACTGTCTACACAGTTTCAGTCAAATGCAGCAAAGTCGATTGGGCGGTGCTTCATAATACAAATGTACACTTGACCCAAAACATACAGTAAAAGCAACCCAGGAGTTTTTGAATGTAAAAAAGTTGAATTTTCTGCAATGGCCTGATCAGTCTCCTGATTTCAACCTGATTGAGCATGCATTTCACTTGCTGAAGACAAAACTAAAGGAAGAAAGACTGAAGTCAGCTGCAAAAAAGGGCTGGCAAAGCATCTCAAAAGAGGAAACCCAGTCTCTGATGAAATGCATGAGTATAGGAAGTTTTTGCCTGCAAAGGTTTCTCAACAAAAATTGTTGTAATTAGTAAGCATGTTATGTTATATTTTTGTTCAGCAACTTGAATTAAAGCTTAAAGTTGGCACTTCAATTTCATCTTGATTGTTTTATTGGAATTATTCCACATAAGAAAGGAATTCATATAAGTTTAGAAGGTAACACTTTAGAATAAGGTTCCATTAGTTAATGTTAGTTAACTACTTTCGTTAACATGAACTAAGCAAGAACAATCCTTCTACAGCATTTAGAAGTCTTAGTTCATGTTAATTTCAACATTTACTAATGCATTATTTAAATCAAAAGTTGTGCTTGTTAACATTAGTTAATGCACTGTGAATTACCATGAACTAACAATGAATAACTGTATTTTCATTAATTAACATTAACGAAGATGAATAAATACAGTAATACATGTATTATTCATTGTTTGTTCATGTTAATTAATACATTAACTAACATTAACTAATGGAACCTTATTCTAAAGTGTTAACGTTTAGAAAAAAAGATATGAAGGAATGATGACAAAATGTTCATATTTGGGTGAGCTATCCCCTTAATGTTTAAAACATTTTTAAAGATCGGAAAACTACTGTTATGCTGAGGCAAACAGCAATCTAATCACTAAAATCATCTCCACGAAAGACAAATCACTGCTAAGTTAAAATGCATCTGGTTGTTCAAGCCACATACAGTACATAAACTTTACTCCACACCAAACAAGTGTCCGAATACAGACGTTTGAGAGCTCCAGAATACACACACGAATGAGCAAACATGGATGCGACACACAGATGGAGAATCTGTGAAACTCCAACACGTATTGCTATGTGTGGCAAAGAAAGCATTCAACAAGTTAACCGAATCTGAAATTAACTCTGTTATATTTGCATATTTATATATTTGTGCGTGGCAATAGTAGATTGGATTTACATCAATTTTGCGAAGACACAATTACGTGGCAGAGTAATTTAAATATGCATAGCCAACTGGACCTATCTCTCAAATGACTAAGTATAAATTGGCCCAAAAATATATTCACATAAATGAGAAAAAAAAAAAAATAATCTGCCACTTTGTTGTTGGCCCTTCTTTCCAATAATTGTCACCTCAGTGCATCACTAGACACAATTAGCCAGTCTAATTCTGTCGGAGTGAAACTTTACAGCCATCTGTGTTTGTTAAAGTGACTCACCTCATTCTGTTCCTCGTGCTCCAGAATAGCCTGCAAGAAGGCTCTGTGTTTATGGCTGGAGGACTTCTGATCAAACATGCCAGCCTGAATGACTTTCTGATCAACGTTCAGTTTATACTTGGCCGCTGCTGGAATCTTCTCCTCCACACTGTTTACAGTGCACAGACGCAGTACACGTACTTCATTCTGCTGGCCGATACGATGGGCTCGGTCCTGTGCCTGCAAGTCCTGATGATTCAAATCACAGCTGTGTGATTACAAGCTTACATCAATTACAATCAAAGAGAGAGAATACTATTTAGAAGGGGCATGGGGAATTCTTTCTGACTTGTTCTTAAGATAATTAAAAAAGAAACATTTCAAATTGGCTGAAGATCACTATTCTGTGGAGGCAGATGGAGGAATAAATTTAGCTTCCTCTGTGAAAATGTGTGCGGAAAAGACCCAAACTTCAAGCGGCTGCATAAAATATAATTCATCCAACAAACACCACACATACAGTAGATAAACACATAAATTAACTATAAATGAACAAAAAAAATGCATAGATTTCAAACATTGATTCAGAATGTATACTTCCAGGTTAGCTGGCATGAAAAAGTGTTGTGGTGTTAAGATGCTGTATTTCAAAACTATTTTAAACTGATTCTTTTATTCAAATTATTCAGTATGTAACTTATATATTAGAGACAGACTACATACTGAGAGACTACAGGGAATTTTTGAAGAGAGACTTCATGGTATACTTTCATATGTAGAACAATTTTTTTTAATGATTAAGAAATTCACAAGTATACACTACCATTAAATTTTTTTAAATGTGAAAATAAGTCTCTTGCTCACCACCAAAAATACAGTAAAAACTGTAATATTGTGAAATAGTGTTACAATTTTAAATAATTGTTTTCTATTTAATATATTTTAAATCTAATTTAATAATAAATATGTAATGACAAAACATTTTTTTTCATAATTATTTAATAAATATACGATCGATTTCCAGCATCATTTTTTAACAATGATTGTAATTAATAGTTTCATTTCACATACACATACTACAAGATGTTTCTGAAGTTTCTGATGTTTCTGAAGTCTGATCTACAAATGACAGATCACTGCTGAGCTGTAAACTAGCCATACAACTGTCTCGTTTCTCTCTAATCTGGGCAGTTATTCACACAAACCTGGTGGGGGTTCCAGTCGCTGTCAAAGATCACAACGGTGTCTGCAGCTTGCAAGTTGAGGCCCAGACCTCCTGCCCTGGTGCTCAGCATGAAGATGAAATACTTTGAGCCTTCGTCATTGAATTTCTTTAAAAGCATTGCACGATCCTCAGACTTCGTAGTTCCTGGAGGACACATCCAGCAGCAAACACGTTAATGAAAGAGAAAGGGCAGCCTATTCGTGTGATCACACTCATTAAACGAGAAAGTGGTGGAGCACAAATTGGAACTCCCTAGAACTGAGTTCCCGAAGGACAGGAAATCATTAAAGAAGAAATGCACTGATTACTGACCATCCATTCGCAGATAGAGGAAGTTACGGTAGGCAAAAAAATCCTCCATGATGGTCATGAGAGAGGTCATCTGACAGAACAAAAGCACTCTGTGATTGGTGGCCTTCAGCTTGGGCAGGATGAGGTCCAGTAATTCAAACTTGCCAGAGGCACGGTACAGGTCAGGGCTAGGTGGACAAGAAAAAAGCATGTCTATAATGTCAATGCCTTCATCGTGGTACAGCTCCACTGTCTGAGTCATGTAGCGAGGGAGGCCTGTGGTGTGTTTAATGATCCACATTTGACATGAATGAACACATCATGATAAGGTTAAGTAATGGTCTATTTGATCCGTACTCACCCATTGATAATGCCATTTGGAAATCCCAAGTGCTCAACAAAGGACTCCTAAATAGGTACGAAATAGACACTTTCAGATATCATGACATTGCTGAATGCTTCATTTTGATTGTTGACATGTTTTTAGGTCTACGACAACAGCTATGAAGTCGTTCTAGGTGATACTAAAGAAGTTATTTTGTATCCATACAGTGAAAGACAGTGGGGTCCAATGTTTTCGGACCCCATTAACTTTCATGGTATGAATGTTCTTCATTATTGTCTTGTTTTGTGCTCTTCAGGAGAAAGAAAGTAATACTAAAGCAGAACTTTCGTTTTTCGGTGTACCATTAAGGCTACATCCGCACTGATCTGCATATATCTGAAAACAGCGTTTTTGTTTTAAAACACTCTATGTCCACATTAGTGTCTAAGCTTTTTCCAAAAGTTGCTCATCCACACTGACATGTCTGAAAAGGTTTAAATCCCCTCGCTGTGCATGTGTAAAACATACAGTAGTTAAAGCTCACCGAGATGACACAAACAGAATAGACATAATACAATTCTCAAGCTATTCTTCTGGCACTCTTCTTCTTCTGGCTATATTAGCAAACTATCCCACAACTCACTGATGCGTCCGGGTCACACTCAAAATCGTCATTCCATGTAATTCTCAGTAACACAAATGTCATCATTGTGAGTAAATATTCTTAGATTGTTTTTAATGTGAATATTGTATAAATCAACATTTATTATTTAGCATCACAATGAAAAAGAAAAGTAGGCTCAACAATGTCAGTATAGCTTTAAACTGGGGTGCCCAAGCCTGTTCCTGGAGGGCCAGTGTCCACAAGAGTTTAGCTCTAAACTTAAACACTCCTGAATCAACTCTTTAGGACACTGGCACTTCAGGAGCAGGATATGGACACCCCTGACATCCAATAAGGGTCAAATATACATCACATGACCGAAAACCTCCATTTTCACAGTTCAGATTACATTGTGAAAATAAATTTAAAGCTCAGTTTTCGCTTGACTAAAATTCTGTCACAGTACTGTATGGATAAAGTCAAAACATAAAGGAACACATGCATTTTCAAACGTATCCCGACTAATGTGGGTGTATTATTAAAGATTTTAACACTCCAGTGTACTAAATCAAATGGTGATACCTCTATGTGCTGAAACATGTAGGGATGATTACAGATCTTCTTCAGCTGCATTATGGTGTTCATTAAGGTCTTGCCTCCTCCTTTGCCCTGTGGACGAAACACGTCATGGTAAAAACTTCTGAAGATCTACTCAGTCTGCACAGCAGCATACAGTCTCTCTCTTTACCTTCTTGTCTTTCTCTGACCCATCAGTGAGCAGGATGCATTTGCCCTGCATGTGCCTGTACAGAACCTTCTGGATGGCTGACATATCACATTTGATGATATACTCCACCTGTGACAAATGAAGAGCCAATGCATCAACATAGCCTGAATTGCATGCCATATAGAGTTATTTCAAAAAATGTTAAATAAATACAACAATTTTGTGAATATATAATATACATTTCTTTTTGCAAAAAATACAAGAAAAATGGACCATTAAAAAAATATTTATAGTAAACATATTTGCATCCTGAATTGTGACTGGATTTAATTGCTTTAATTGCTTGATTTTAATTGTAACCATTTAATTGCTTTGACAAGGCACTATATGTTCTATTTAGTAGATCCAATGCATATCTAGTTTTAATTTTTATTTTTACTACCATCAACAATGTCTAAAAAAACAGAGTGGCTACTTACTTTCTCAGGCAACTGAGACTCTGAGGCGCAGAAGGAAGGGACGTAACACCTTATGCAAACGACGAATGATAAGGATGGTCTCCTCTTCATTTAGATCCACCTATCAAACACCAGAGCAATCCATGACAGAGAGAAACTGATTAAGCCAGTGATATATAAAAAAGAGCCAATTAAATCTACAAGGGTGAAATATAAGTCTACCCTCTCTCCTGTCATTGCAAAAGGAGCATTGAACCACTGCTCAAAGGTGCTGCAGCTTTTGAAGATGGTGGGCAAAAGGAAGTTGAGCAGGGCCCAGAGCTCGGGTAATTTGTTCTACAGAGGAGTTCCAGTAAGTAACAGCCTCCTGGGAGCAACGAAGTGAGTGTTCAACGTAGTGAGTGTTCAACACTTGTGTGAGCTTGCAGTGATGGTTCTTCATGCGGTTGCCCTCGTCCACTATCATATACTTCCAGCGAATCTGGGAATTGGAAGAGATTCAACAATTAGAGCATAAAGGCAGTGAACGAGCTTTGCATTAAGCAACTCCAAGGTCATGGACTTGAGTCCCAGGGAATGCATGAACATAAAAAGTACACTACCGTTCAGTTCAGAAGAGTCAGGTTTATTTATTTTTTTTTTAAAGAAAGAAAGAAATTAATAGTCTTACATGGCAGCATTTAACTGTTCAAAAAACACAGTAAAGACTTATACAGCGTTAGAAAATATCTGCTCTTTTTAACTTCCTATTTAGCAAAGGATACTGAAAAATGTATCACTATTTCCATTAAAATACTGAGCATAAAATAAGAAGAAATGTTTATTAAGCACCAAATAAGCATATAAGAATGTTTTCTGAAGGATCATGTGACACTGAAGACTGGACTAATGGATACAAGTTACATATTAAATCTATAAAAATTTCACAATATTTCTGTTTTGCTGTATTTTTGATAAAATAAATGCAGCCTTGGTGAGCATAAAAAATATTTAAAAGTCTTACCGACCCCAAACTTTTGAACGTTAGTTTATTTATGTTTAGAATGCACTGTAAGTCACTATGGATAAAAGTGTCTGCAAATGCAGAAATGCAAATATGTGGCCTGCACCTTGGCGAGAATTTGCTTGTCTTTGATGATGTACTTATAAGGACAATAAACTTCCCACTGTGGAGCTGCGGCACCAAAGACCTTCGCATTGATGGTGTGCCCTTATTAAAATTAAAAAAAAAAAAAAACCGTTATTACCTCTGATTTTATTACCTTCAAGCAATATTACATCATAAAACAATATCATCCAAAGTAACACAACACAGTGATAACAAAAATCAATGGCTACATTGTAGGCAATTTTCACAATACTTGGTGCCCACTTGTCCAGCTCATAAACCCAGTTGGACAAAGTCCTGTAAAAAAAGAGGAACAAAAATCAATATTGTCATTTTTATATCCGAAGCCACTGATTCACCTTTAAATGAAGTCACATCCCTAAATGATATGTGATGGTGTGATCGTGGAACAGAGTTAATGATGGATGTGAGGTGAGGCAGTTTGAGGACATTTCTGGCCCTTGCACAAATCAATCACATTAATTTAAGCTTAAACAGCGCTGATGGCCATTTTCTCTATGTCCCACAGGGGCTTTTACAGACAGGAAGTCTCCGTGACATTAGTGGGGAAGGATATCCTAGCACAGCCTAAATGTACATTAATGAGAATATAAAACACCCCCAACTACACAAATAATGTTACAAGATGCTCTGCCATCAGAGAATCAATGTAATCCAATCTCCAGCCAACCAGTCATGCATGATCAATATGACAACGGTTCAGTGGCCTGAGGCGCTGCCATATGTTGCCTAAAACGCAACATCACAAATCACTATCATGAATCCCTCTTGTGTTTTCAGTCATTAGAGGTCAACCGAACTATGTGTGACAGTGTTTAGCTACTTAATGAAGCCATTACACCGCAAATCCTCTCAGGCAGCTCGCCTCATTACACCTTATCACGTTATTCACAGCTTGTTTGCTGGACTTACGAGAGCGGCACAATAATGAGGTATGGCCCGTTGAGCCTCTTGTTTTCCATCAGATAAGTGATAAGTGCGATAGTTTGAATGGTCTTCCCCAGTCCCATCTCATCAGCCAGAATACCATTCAGGTTGTTGTTGTATAGAGACACCATCCATTCCAGACCCTGGATCTGAACAAAAAGGCTTGTTATATGGCGGTAACTTCATATAAAATCATTACAAACAGACAACTAGAAAATTAGTTCATTGAACAACATGGGACAATAGACACAAATGGTGTTTCACAGCCGCTGAGTGGAATCAAAGCAGGAATCCAAGTGCTCACTTAGTTCTTTCAAAAGGATAAACAGTCTCTCTGAAGTTTTTCTTTAAAACACTCCAGCAATCAGGTTGGGAAGAAAAGAAAATTAGAAGAAATGGGGCTTGCTCTTCCTTTCGAAATCCATTACTGCACAAACTGGATAACAGATTCAATACAAACCACTCAATTTTTGATATTTCCTCTCTGTGTGATTTCTTTCCATTTCTAGAGTATAATCCCTTGAAATATCATTTAACCCTACACAGCTCTCTTCAGAGAAGATGGATTCTGAGTGCAATGTAACAGTGGAGGTGCCAGTTTAGTTTGGTTTAACTGTTCCTTTCCCTGGTACTGTTTGAGGGTCCCATTGATCAGTAGGGTGGACTGTTTCTCCACCCTTTCTATGACCGCGTGGGCCACTCCATAGTAAGACTGGGAGCTGGTCTCTCCTGCCTGAACACTGTACTCGTCATCCGCATCCTGCTTAGCAGACCTGCAACACAGGGTCCAACATTAAAAGGGATAGTTCACTCAAAAATGTAAATATCTGTCTTTCATCATTTAGCCCACACTTCCTCATGTTGTTCTAACATGTGTTCATGTTTTTTTTTTTTTTTTACGCATTATTTTTAACATAATTTACCTTTATTTCACACCGAACTGTCCCTCCTCTCACAGACGCCTCGATTATTTCCTGTTATAATGAAGCCCCCACCTCAGAAATATGCAATGGATTGAGATTGGTTAGCTGGCTCAGTGTTTTATGATTATGACTTTTATGCTCCGGTTGCATTGTAAACAATGACGTCCTCTATACTGCTTATCAATTTGAGCCCAATTGAGACACAGAGAATATTAATGAAGAGGATCACCTACAGTAGAACCTGTGCAAGCACGGCTCATAATGCATGTTTATTTGCTGTTGTCTCATACTTTTACATACACAGTTGTTTGTAAATGTTACTGCTTCTGTTAGCTTTTGATATACATTTTTATTCTGATTAAAACTTTAATACAGCATAGCAAAATGTAACGCTTCTCAATTCTATGTCAAAACAAGTGTATAAATGGAACAGTTGGAGCTGATCTAACGATCTAAATGAGAGAGGGAGAGAGAGAAAGAGAGAGAGAGAGAGAGAGATGCAGAGCAGGGCTACCCAAGGAACAGGATTGAGAACCACTGCTTTAGAACGTTGGTTTTGAAACTTATGAATCCATTAGAATCGTTAGAAGACAGAATCGCAATTCATATATGAACAGATTTTTACATGCACCCCTAGATTTCTCTTCCTCTTCTCTAAAGCAGAACAACATGGCCTTACCCCCTCTGTTGTGTGTTCCAGGGGGCGTGGTTTATCTGGGTTCGTGAAGTAACAGACCTGGGAAGAAGCTCATTGGACCCCCTCACCAGCCGTTTTTGTAAGCATTAAATCTGCCAGAATTTTAAAAGATGATATTTCCGTTTGCATTGAACTTTCAGTGCTGCAACGTTGCAAATAATGTTTATGCTCAAACAGCAACATTACACACTAACTAATGTTAAAAAAGTGAAATCACAATCAATCACCCATTTAATACAATTTAATAATATGAGAATTGGTTCCTAAACTTAAGTGTCTCAAAAATATTTATTTTGCGATGCTTGCAACAAACAAGGTAAATCTGCACCTTTCACCAAATCAATTTGTCTAATATATGTAAAATAAATACATTAAAACTGGATGCACAACCCTTTAGAAATATACATTACACTCTGTGCAGTCTGTGGCCACTTGATTATTTCCTGTAAATTCACTGGTCAGCATGGGGCTATCAATGCAAAGGACATGAGTCCAATTTCCAGGGAAAATGTATAAAATGCAATGTAACTTTGGATATCGTTAATGACTGAATTCGTTACAGCAAGAATTCAACAAGATGTTGGAAACAATCCATAGACATTATGGTCAGTGTTGACAAGATCTACAACTCCCCTTTGTTGGAAACTGGCAGAAACGTTCATTGAACCAGCTTGAAATGACATGCCTTGTGTTTTCACAAAAGATTCTACAGAGAACACTATGCAATCGGTGGCTGTGCTGACTGGCAGCCATATGCAAATAAGCTGTGCCATTCAAATGATGCTCCATTTCTATTAAGACTTTTCCATCAGCCCGATCCACTGACACAAGGCAAAACAGATCTACAGATTTATGTTGTGAACCTGATGTGCTCTTCTGTTGCTATAGCCCATCTACAATAGTTCAAGGCTGAACTTGCTGTGCAGGAGAGAATGTCAGCACATGGTTATTTCAGTTACTTCATCTTCCTGTCGGCTTGAACCAGACTGCCCATTCTCCTCCAACCTCTCTTATTGACAAGGACTTTTCACCCACAGAACTGCCTGCTCACGGGGTGCTTTTTAGTTTTCACACCACCCTCTAGAAACTCAAGAGACTGTTGTGTGTGAAAATCCCAGGAGATCTGCAGTTCCCTAGACACTGTAACCCCATCTGACACCTACAATCACTTCACGGTCTAAGTAACATTTCTTGGCTTTTCTCAGGTTTGAATCTCTTGACCATGTGTGCATCTTTTCATGCAGTGAGTCGCCATTAAAACTGACTGATTAGATGTTTGTATTAAGAAGCAGTGTGAATGTAAAGCTAATGAAGTGCTCATTTAGTATATTAAGAGTAAAACTTGGTTAACACTTTCTAGGAAGCCCATATAAGGGTATTATTAAGGCATTATAATGAATGAATAATCATAGCAATTATAATACATCATAACACCTACGTATTTGTGGTTGTAAGTTTAAGAGTATGATTATTTATAACATACAATGAAAACCATATTTAATCTACTTTATTTTACAGTATAATGGACAGTATCATATCTTGACACTGTTTATTTAAGATCTGAACAAAGTATTAGTATGCTCAAGAATGGTTGAATCTAGTATGGTAGAATAAGCCGACGTACTTGCAAAGACACTTATAGTCAGTTTATCTGTTGGTTGACCATCAAAATAAAGTGTTAGCATACGTTTACAGAAGCAGACATAAACTGTACTCTAAAGGGTACCATCAAAATAATCAAACTGATATTACAATAAAAATACTTCAAAGCAAATGTGTCAAATTACACATTCATCTAATCTGATATCTGATCGTATGGCTGTTTGAGAGAATTTTTTTATTATTATTTTTATTAATATTATTACAACTTATAAGTGGTTTTTGACCACTTTAAGTAAAGTAGCATAAAAAAAAATGTTAAGATATGAGACTTATAATACATTATAACTATGAAAAAAGTATGACCTTGCATTTTAAAATGCATTATGCATTCATTATAATGCCTTAAGAATAAACTTTTTATGTATTTTAAATACGGGCTTCATAGAAAGTGTTACCGAAAACTTTATCTAATTACAATTTGAGATGAATTGTGTTAAACAAAACATCTACAGGTTAATTGATTTATTATTTTAATATTTTGACAGCTCTAGTAATCAAGTAAGTTCAAAAGTCTGGGGAATTTAATCAAATTTAAACCAGTAAATAAACAAAGTTTAAACAAATAAACTTCCCAACAAAGAAATTTAACTAAACTTTATGACAAAGAAGTTAAATTAAATGAAAATGAGAAATGCTGCCTGGGAAACCAGCTGAAATAAGATCAGCTTAAGATATTTATATTTTATTTTAAGTTAGCATTTATTTTTTTCAAGTAACAAAAATGTTTTTGATATCCTTATTCTTAAAGCTGCGGTAGGTAACTTTTGACGCTCTAGCGGTTAATAAACAGAACTGCTTGCATCTTGCGGAAGAACATCGTAGCCGGAACTACTTCTCTCTGTTTATGTCTATGAAGAATCACAAAGGTACTGGGTTACTCCGCTGCGGTATCCCCGAAGCAATCTAAAATAGTCCGAATATAAACACTTATTATAGGTGCACCCTAGTGATTCAGGACAGGCTAAAAACACGGTTTGGAAAATGGATTAATGCTGTACTCGCTTATTATATAAATTTTTCTACATTTTGAACACAAACAAAGTTACGGACCGCAGCTCTGATTGGTTGTTTCTTAACGGGAGCGGATGACTTTCTGCAAATGGCAATAGGACCACTGGGAGGAGCCAGAGGAGCTTGATTTTTTCAAAGATTATCTGTCTCATATTCTACTGTCAGGACATAATGACAGGTTTAACAAATATGTAAAAAATATATTTTTACAAAAGTTACCTACTGCAGCTTTAACTATGTTTTGAATCATCTCATATCATGGCCATCTGAGGTACATGTTAAATACTTGCAGCTCAATTGCTGCTGTTATTAAAGTAAAACAGAGACAAAAAGATACAGTATACTGAATTTCCATTTTTTTGCTTTAATTGTTCAGCCGATAATATAATTCGCCATGAAAAAATAAAATCTAAAATCTGGAAAATTGCAAAATAGAAGCATTTTCACAACTGGACTTTTGAACCCCAATATAATGTTCAGCAAATGGTGAACTCCAGCTGAGGCATATGCTAACAGAAGTAAGAAATAAAAGAAGAACATAACAGCTATCGACACCCGAATCTTGCCGTCCTACTTTTTTTGCACTCCAGCTCAACAAAGGCATTTTTTGCTTCGAAGTGAGAACAAGCAACATACTCTATGATGTGCTTGGCTGCCGTTTCAGATACTTCATCACTGTTGGGATCGATGACTTTCTTTTCTTCCGATTCAGCTCTGGATGCCACCTCTTCATCATCCTAAAAGGGAGTATTAGTACATTTCACTCATTTAACGCTCAATGATTGCATGACTTACACAATATAACAGCAGAACTAAAAAAGAAAGGAGCTACTCAGGCAGATGCTAAAAAGACTTATGGGAGACAATTTATGGACGCAAAGAAAAGGATAGTATTATGTGTGATTTTGTGCACTTATGAATGACTCACTCTAACCCAAAGGAGCTGTCAATGCTTAATGAGAATAAGAGGACACTCACCTCATCTTCAAATTCCGAGCCACTGTCTTCACTGTCTGACCGTGGAGCAACTTCATAGCTGTTTTAAAGGGCATAATGCACTAGTAAACTCTCAAAGCCTTAGGATGGTTTATTGACAACACGAGCTCCAAAAAGGTGCTGTTTATCAAAGCTTTCCCTCACCCCCACAGTTAAATAAAAAAAAATATGCTCCAAAGCTGCCTTCTCTGTTGGATAGCACCCTTTCATCGAATGATGCACTTCAAGGAATATTCTTGGCCAAACCCAAAACTTCTGGACACATGAAAATGCTAATTATAAATGAGCCTTTTAAACACTATTTTATATGGCATTTTTTAGTTTTACATGAATGATTACACAAACCAAAATTCTGATCAGTTTCTGGAATACTTGACTTGCATTGGTCAAATGATACGGAAGCAGCGACGAATCTTTTCATCTGTATTATGATGTATTGAGTGTAACAGATTATTGAAAAAGAAAAATGTATGACCTTTATGAGGTCAATTCAAAAAAGAAACATATTCACAGGTGAATTGTTTACAATAAGATCTATAACATGATTTATTTTTAAATGCAGACTTAAATATTATCAATTCTAATGTTATTGCAGTGAACTACAGTGTCTCAAAGGTTTTATACTTTATTAATGCAATATTCTTCTTAGCAGACGCTTTAAGACGATACACATGTACGGTCATTTCATTTCTATTTGATTTAATGTCCCTGCATTTAATTATTTGTTCTTGTTCCTTTCAGTGAGCAACATTTCAGTGCATCCTTTCGTCATTTCCTTCACAAATCACTTCTGCACACTTCACAGCTCAATACAAGTGACGGGTCATATTTTTATGGAAATGTTTTCAATTACAGGACACACAGAGGATGCAATGTAAGGGCAGCTTACCCAGGGTTCATCTCGAGCCAGGCCTCTAACTGACTGGACTTGGGGGCATCTGTCCCCTGCAGCACTTTCCCCGTCTCAGTCTGAATGACTTTGACTGGCAGCTCACTCATCTGGCTGGTCTCATCTATGAGCTGCACGAATAAGTAAACATAAAAGCAGCTTTTCTGTGACAAGCTGTGTTAGATTAGGTTTGACAGAGTGTGTTTACTGGAGGGACATACAGCAGTTGGTTTTTCACGTTTACTCTGCTTTCATTTTCACAGCAATTTATTTACCTCTCCATCAGGCCCGATGGCTCCCATTCCTTCAGCATCGCTAGCTTCCTTCTAAAGGTTACAGATGAAAGAAATAAACAAGTATAGAGTGTCTGATAATCACAGAAATATCCTAAAGCTACTGACTGGAGTCGAGTGAAATAAACTGTAAGGACTGAACCAAATCAAACACGTCTAAAATAACAACATCAATCTTCATCATAAGCGATTGGACGGTTTCTCACACCTTTTTCTTCTTTCTCTTCCTCTTCTTCTCCTTGGCAGCTTGAGCAGCCTTGTGTTCATAGACAAGCTCAGTCAGGTTGGCCACGTATTCATCTGTCTGTTGAAGAAGGTAGGCCAGACGCTTGTCCTTCTTCTGATCAATTAGCTTCCTGTAACCTTCTTCATTCTCAGCCTAGTGAAAACAGATGGAGAGCCTGTGAGCACCTTTAAGGAAAAGCCTCTTCCCTAAGAGCCTTGAAGGGATTTAGTTTAGTTATATTTTCTATATATAAATTCAATATATTTTAAACAATATACAGGCATAATATTTTTATTACAAAATGTTTTTTTTTAAAGAATGAATTAATTTAAGAATTAATGTTCAACAGAAGAAAAATCACGGATTGGGCTATTTATTCAAGCACTAGACTGTGTGATGTGCTGTATGCTCATTTTGGAATGGAGTCAGCAAGACGATGTAAAAAAATATTATACAGTTTATGATGCTGAAACATACCATGTTTAATACCAATGTATACCAACAAGTATATCCAGGGCTGCTGCTGGCCAAATGGGTGCCCTAAGCAGGACTGTATTGTTGTGCCCCCCTTCCTCAAATATGTTGGGAAAAAAAAGAAACTACTATAGGGGTGAAAGTATACTGTAACTTGAATCAAATAAAAAAAGTAAATAAATGAATAACTTGTATTATTCACAAATGACAACTGTAGCTCTCGACATTTATTTATGGCTATACATTTATTATGACTCTAATTTATTTTATAGTTTAAGTGAATATTTGAATGAAATGTTTGGCCAATGGCCTAAACAAAGATTTGATTTTTGATCATCCTGTAAGTGT
This sequence comes from Carassius gibelio, assembly GCF_023724105.1. Taxonomy (NCBI): domain Eukaryota; kingdom Metazoa; phylum Chordata; class Actinopteri; order Cypriniformes; family Cyprinidae; genus Carassius; species Carassius gibelio. The sequence continues at coordinate 28,268,924 of NC_068400.1, forward strand.
ACAGTAGCAGCAGCTAATACCCTTTGGCTCCCTTTGTAGGTTTTTATTATAACAATGTTATGTACATAAATTGTTTATTTAGTATTAAACTACATTATGTGTTTTTAACAGTGTTATTAACCAGTCATTATTACATCATTGTTTTTATATAATGCATTTTAAGTTTTTAGTTTTTATAACAACAACAATAATATTTCTGTATAGTAATACTTCTTTGTATATTCATATTTGAAGTAACAAAACCATGGTTAATTTGCTATTACCATGGTTGCAAGAATGATGATTTTTGGTGTTATTATTGTTAAAACCAAGACAAATCTTCGTAAGGGAACCTGGAAAGACCGAGGGAATATTAGATACGTTGGTGGTGGGGAAATGATTTGCGACATTAAAACTCGTTATGAACGTCAACAGCCAACAAAAAAAAAGAAAAAAAAAGATGATTGATTTACAATTTATTTTAATAAATATAAAAAATGCATAAGGTGCGCATTGTAGTTGACACATAAAGTAACACATTAAAGTTGTTTTTCTCTTCAAATACTTTTGAAGTGTATTTTCTATTCTCTGCGTCTGATTGCTGATGTCTTTTAACCTGGCATAGATGTCCATAAATCAATTATGAACATTCAGCCGCAAACATGAGGTGCAAGTGGTTGAGAGTGCTGATGGGGGAATGGCGCATGTTTACTTTTTTGGGTTTTTGAGCAACTGAGATGGTGCCCCGCTGGGAGTTGGTGCCCTACTGAACTGGGACATATAGGGAGCGGCGGTACTGAGTATATCATACCATTAGTCTCCTCATCCTCTCTTTCTCGATTCTTTCCGTCTCCTTCTTCTGCTCTCTCTCTGTGTTGGTGTGCCATGTTGCGATGGCTTTAGACAGCTTTTGGATTTTTCCAGAGATGGATCTGTGATATTCCTTGAAATCTTTTGCATGCTGCAGAATGCTGTTGAGATACTCCTACAACAAGAAGAAAAACACAGCATGAATCCAAGAGCAAAATCTGGAGTTTGGTGTTGGCCATAAGTTTAGATTTTTTTAAACAAAGTCACATATATTGTGAAATATTGTTATAATTTAAAGTAACTGTGATGGAAAAGAATAATATTAAGCACCAGGACTCCTGTCTTGAGTGTAGCATGATTCTTCAGAAATCAGTAAGATATGCTTAACATGTCTTATTATCAACATTTCAACAGTTAACATTTGTTTTTCAGATTTCTTTGCCAAAGAGAAAGTTCAAGAGAACAGCATTTGAAATATTTCTTTTTTTTTTTTACATGACTAACCCTACTTAAGAGCACCAGTGTCGTGCTCGAATTATAATTACGACACTAAGAATAAAACTTGCTACTTAAATATTTTTGTGTGAATGCTGCCTTTGTGTGTTAAAAAAAAAAAAAAATCTATCTGTGCTTAGAGTTTTAACTGCACAAACTGTTATTGTCAGACTGAAATGCTTAGAGACATGTTTAAAAAAAAAAAAAACCTTTAGCCACCTGTTTCTAACTCTAGGCACTCTCAGAAGGTCAGACATAGTGTCAACTATTACACACTGCCAGGAGGAACATTTTTCACTTTTTCTGGTGTGTAGGTCGAAGATCGTACTTCCTCATTATTGCCACACCATGACTGTTCAGGCCAAGGGTATTTGATTCCTCTTGATAAGACTCCTCTAAAAACAGCTTTATCATTTAGTCAATATGTAAGCACATAAACTGTGTAAATAAGTCTTTTGCTGTGGGTGCCTGTTTGTTGTTTTTGTTAGTTTATTGAGTTTATTTAGTCGATTGAATTGATTACACTTGGTACAGTAATCATTCATTGATCACCTGGTGTTTCTGGCGGCGCTTCCTCTCCTGTTCAATCTTTTGCTGCTTCTCTAGTTTCTCTGTCCTGCGAGCTTCTCTAAGCGTCTGTCTCTTGCTGCGTTTGTAGGCTTTGGAGTTCAGGGCCGTCTCCAGAGTTGTGTCTCGGCGCATACAGGCTACAACATCAAGCCTCAACTAAAAAAAAAGAAAGAAAAAAAATCATCATAGTCATCTGTGGCAAAATGCATTAAGCTAATGAGTTTCATCAAATGATAATCATATTCTCATGCATTTCACACATTCTTTTTTCACAACTGTTGCTAATTACAGCAGAAAAGGCTGTGAATTGTGAAGGGACTGTGTGCTACAAATACAACATGAGCTCCCTCTAATGGTGAGTTTCACTGTCCTGCAAAAATAAATATTCCTAGCACAACTTCAGACACACAATGGGAATAGGACAAAGCTCAATGGAACCTGCAAATCAAAAATATGCACAAGGCTTATTGTAAATGATTCTATTGATTGTTAAGAAACAACAAACGCAAGTGTTTCCCAATTTATGAGTGAATTATTAGTAATAAATTACTGGAAATATGCGTTTATGAAGATTGTATTAGTTGTGTTCAGCATAAGTGAGAATATTTTGAGTACTTTATTAATATTGTTATAATTTATGACATTTATTTGTCACTTATACCGGAATTAATTATATATACGAGTAACAAGGGTTTAGAAATGCTTTTATACCATTTTCAAGGAAGGTTTCAATTAAATGATATAATATCATGTAGTGTAACCATCAATAAAAAAGACATAATATAAAATAACATATGTATAGACGTGAGTACACACATCTGAATTGTTTGCATCACATGATATTAATACAGTATTAATAAGCAATGGATGAGTTTAAAGAATATGCTAAACTATTCTAAAAAGGTTTTTAAGAATTATTTTGTCTTCCTTATGATATCAGTTCAAAAACATAAAATGTTTATTAAATAACAATTTTATACATAATTATAAAATATTCATTTTTATAGAATAAAAACATCCTCATCACAGAAATTGTTGTATGAATTACTTTTTTTAATGAATAAATAAATATGACAAAAAATGAGTGCCATGTCAATAACCCACCTGCCGCTGGAAGTTGAGCAGTCTTAAGGTTTCAGCTCCACGGTAACTTTAGTCCGCAGATCAGGTGGCAGTGATCCTGGCACATTCTCCAGCTCCTGAATTCTGTGAGCAATCAAGAAGACTTCGAACACAAATGAAAAAGGACAGTATATGTATATGTATAAAGGTCATTCAGTTAAAATATCAGAGCAGGAACCTTCAATCAAGCACGGATCTGTTTTATCAGATGTATTGTTGAATAGAGGTGTCTCTGAAGGTGAACTTCCTAGGCATTAATCCATTTTAGTTACCTTAGAGTTCGCCAGAAGTCTAAATCACCTGCAAGATCTGAACCTTTCACTTCATAAAAAAATAGATAGTACAGACCGGGGAAAAAACAACAACAACAACAAAAAAAAAAAAACCTGGTGACCTCAAGGTACATCAAACAATCAACACATTCCTGTTGCTTCAGACAGTGCAAGCCAGTCTAATCACCAAGTTCTAAGGAACTGTCAGAAACCTCAGAGGGTTGCTCACTGTCCTCTAACATTAACTAACATTCATGTTTAGAGCAGGTTACGGAAATGACACACATATTACCATAACCGCGAGTTTCATCTGATCAGCTGCAAACATTAACAATGGTGTCAATTTTTCCATACCATTTTGCCATACCAATAATGAACGAACAAGTGGATTCTGCAAAGCTTTTGCAGCACCGATTTCACAGGATATTTCAGAGTGTTTTGTTGTTTTTTACAGTCTATGCTCTCTAGCACAGTTCAATCAGGCCATATGCCTTTTTTTTATTTTTGCATTTTACGTGAATGGAAATTATTAAAATGAGTGAAATTATTACTTCAAAATATCTGGAAAAAGCACTGTAGTCCAAATGAGCTGTAATTGTTTGCTTCAGCAACAAAACTAGAGGCAAGTCATGGCCCAGTGGTTAGAAAGTTTGACTCCTAACCCTAAGGTTGTGGGTTCAAGTCTCGGGTCAGCAATACCACAACTGAGGTGCCCTTGAGCAAGACAACAAATCCCCAAATGCTCCCCGGGCGTCGAAGCATAAATGGCTGCCCACTGCTCCGTGTGTGCGTGTGCTTTTGGGAGTATGGGTCACCATACTTAGATGAATGTCACTTTCACTTTTCAAGATATTCCAGCAAAATAAATATAAAGCAGGGTCGTTCTGTTTCAACTCAACCAGAGGTTCCTGGCTCAAATTACTGATTTTGCTAATATTGTTTTCAGAAAAAATGATAAACATGTATAGTGATGAAAGCCAAAATATTAAATGTCATGAACATGGATGAATATTTACTGAGTACTCCGCTTTTTTGTAGAGGGGTGTCAAAATGGCAATTTTCACCTGAGATGCACAGCCAAATTACAGGGGGTTAAAAATGTAGAAATGTATTGTAGAATAAAAAAATGGTCTATTCATAAGATTCTATATTTGAATAAGCTTAAGTGATCATTGAAAGAAACTGTGTTCATTTTAACAGATTGTAAAGATGAATTCAGATTGAGTCCAGATCTCATTGAGGTCCCCTTATCTCTGGGAAAAAGATTTTGCAATATCTTTAATACTTCTTGAGTTACAGACATGCAAACTTTGAAAAAATAATATTTATTGCACTCTATTGTAAGACATTCATGTTCAATGCAGCTTGTTTTGACAGAAGGAAGCAAGACACATTTCTAGTTTGAATATTATTTGTTCATCAGACTTTCCTCTTTAAAAAGAAAACAAGTATCATATTTTTTCCAAAAGTGTCCCACATTTGGTTTTTGAAAATGAAAATACGAACAATTTAACAAATTGTCTCCTAATATGTCTGGAACTGAACCATATAGAGCCTTAAAAATAAAGACACCAAAACTTAAGTTTGTCAAGACCCAATATCTAAAAGGGCATTAAGATATCTTTAATACTTTTGGAGCTGCAGGCCTGCAAACTTGAAAAAGTGCTCTTTCCCCATTTTTGAATGGTCACCATTGGTACATAATGCAACAAAGATTGGTAAAATCAACAGATTGTACAAATTGACCTACCAATCTCAGTGTAAAAGTAAAAGAATGATGCTGTCATCTTTCTGAAGTCATTTTTAACCCCCTGTAATCTGGCTCTGAATCTAAGGTGAAAATTGCCGTTTTTAAACCCCTTTACAAAATAGTAGACTAATCAGTAAATATTCATCCACAACATTAAATATTCTGGCTTTCATCATGTTTATCTTTCTTCTGAAAAAAAAATATAATACAAAATTTAAGCCGAGGATCTCAGGTTTAGTTAACAAAGAATCACCCAGCAATTATTTTAACTTGGTATGTATACACATTTGGAATAACGGATAAAGAGTCTTAGAGACATGCCCCTTTAACTGCAGTGACAAAGACATTAGAAGACAAAGACATTAGTGCATCTGAGGTAAGATCATGAACTAATAACAATTCTGCAAAACTGTAATTCATGACTCCTTTGACCAGTGTAGATTGCTTGGTGTAGATTAAGTTGAATTGAATTACTCATTACATACCGGTATTCCCTCTCTTGCAAGAGTTCAACAGGGTCCAGACCCTGAGGCTTCTGAATCGGTGCGATGCGATTCTGTTTCTGCTGAAGCTGGATAATGAGGGAGGGCTGGCCTGGTCCTGGTCCTGGTGGTGGTGGCTGAGGTTGTGCTTGGGAGGTGAGGGAGGTGCTGGGCACAGGTTGGGTGCCAGTGGGGGCCAGCGGGGTAGCTGGAGAGGGTCTGCCGCTGGGACCTGGGACCAACAGCTTCTGTGGAGCGCTTGGGGTCTCTGAGCTTTGGCCTGACAATAAAGGAGATGCTCTTTGTGAACGTCTTGTGAGATTTATCAAAATGTCATGTCTGTGAAAGAAATGCTCATGTTGCCAAAAAGCATTAAGCTTCCAGTGATACATTACGCTGTTGTCAGTACAATCAATAGAATGTGCCATTATGAAACAGCGTAAGTAACATCTTTTATATTTCAGAAGCCCATTGTCGTCAGGATGTTTGATCATACTAAAAGAGTTAATCAAGGCTGTTTGCAGAAGGTTTTAAAACAGTTCAAAGCACACTGTGAACAACTGACGTCCACCACTGAAACAAAAAATCTTTACAAGGACTCATATGACCCATTCCAAACCAAATTCAATGCCTTTAAAGAAACTTTTTAAAGGGCATGCCTTCCCTCAATGAGAACATAAACACGAGATAATTGAAGAGCATGTTCAGAAGAAAAAGTTCTGGATCTTTATTTCTGGCAGGCAGGGCACAATCAATCAGTAGTTGAACCTGCCGTGAGGGCATGCAACAGTCCATAGTCATTTCATATCGAGCTAAAAAAACGCAGTGAAAATGTCAACTGACCTGAGGTGATGCATATTATCTTCCACAAGCACAGTCAATTAGCAGGAGTGGATTACAATTAAACCAAGCTGACTCACCAATCAAGCTCACTTGAAAAGAAAAGATGAACAATGAACTTTAATTTGTGAGAACTTCAGTGGCTTTTCAATAAAGATCTTACAATCCACAAATTAATTCCCTGTCATTTGAAAGCATGTTGGCGTGGTGATTTAACCTCTGTAAGGTCACCCCTTGGTAAGTTTTTAATCAATTTCAAAGTTGTATTTATATAGAGCATTTATATGTGCACAAGAATATACATAAATCTGAATTTGCTCCTATTTAATCAGTATCTGGAGCAAATACAACACATACAAACATAAAAGAAATGAACAAATCGATATACAGATAGATAAAATGCACTCTAAATGTCTCATTTTCAAAATGGTTACTGGCTTACATTCACAATGCACCTTTGCCATTTTAATGGACATATATGAGATGATTTGATTGAATAACTACATGCAGCACAATAAAGCAAGACTGAGCAGATTAGCACAGCAGTACTAGAACGTGACTGTCTGGACATTTCATGAATGTTACTTCTAAAGCTCAAAATATGCTGATTACCATGTCTAGTATAAAGCATTATGCCAAAACCACGTAAACATCTTATTTAGGCTTAACCAGAATATGTACCCTGGAATTTGAAGACAGGGGCACGAATACCTCTATGATTTTCTCTTATTTCTTATTTGTAAGAATTATTATTTATGTCTTAAATAAAATATAAATATTAGATGAAAAATTTAAAACTGGACATCTGATCTGAGATGCTGGACAGCAACTAACTGATATAAAAAGTTAAAGCACTAAAATAACTAAATCTAAAATAACACGAAATATTAACAATACAAAAACAAATAAAAATGATAACAGCACAACAAAATTACCAAAAAAATAATAATTAAAGCTGAAAATATAAAAATAAAAACTTAATTCAATATATTAAAGGTCCCATTTGATGAAAATTTCACTTTATGAGGTTTTTTAACATTAAGAAAATGTGTTAATCTCAACAGCTTTAATAGTAAAAGAAACCACAGAAAAAGTATTAGAGAGGGGTTTCACATGTAATACGCATTTCGAATGGAAAGATGTCAAAACAGTCGGGGTTTACTCTGATTGAGTCGCACAGCAGACACGCCCCTTTAAACAGAGCATTCAAGACAGATGACTAAAATCAGGATATAAATGCCTTTTATTCCTAAATTTGAAATGTAAAAATAATACTAACAATATAAGTACACCTCAGGAAACATTAAAAAAGGATTTTAAAAAAGAAAATAAAACCACATCATGGGACCTTTATGTAATACTATGATAATGTACAAATTATTGTTAACTTTAAAATAGAAAAATAGTCACTTTTAAAGTTTTTTTTTTGTTTTTGTTTTTTGCCCTACTATGGAAGTCAATGGGGACCAACAACTGTCTGGTTCTTCAAAATTCTTCAAAATATCTTCTTTTGTTTTCAACATAAGAAAGAAGCCTATACAGGTTTGGAAAAACATGAGGATGAATAAAAGATGGGGGAAGAAACACTGCCATCTGGTGGACTGCAGAGATGCAACTGCTTTAAGAATAAATACATCCCAAACTCACCTTCGGGCCAGGGTTTTGGCCCAGAACCGATATGAGTCTGCATGGCTGGAGAGGGACATGGGCCTGTTGCTGGCATACCTAGCAAAACAAAAATAGGTTTATGAAATGCCAAAAAAGAATTACAAAAAAGTTAACTAACATGACGACCAAATTCATCCAAAATATCATCAGTTGCATTCAGGCTTTAAAACACTGCAAAAATAAAAGTACAAGAGAAAATTTCACTAATGTAATTTGAACCTAAGGAAATTAGACTACTAACACCAAAATGACCATAAGCATATTCACCTGGAGGTCTATTGTAGGGGCCAGTGTTGATGGGCTGCTGCTGCATGGTGGGGAGGCTCCTCTTGCCCTGCACAGCTAACTGTAGATTCTCAGGCAGAGGCCGTCCATGACCCAGGATCTTGTATGCCAGGATCTGAGCCCTTAGTTGCTGTAGCTGGACTGGGCTGAAGGCAGACAGACCCCTAGCCTGCTGTCCCATCCCTTGTGGATCCATGGGCATCATGGGTGACTGATCCTGAGACATTTGTGGTGGGGTTGGCTCCTCCTTCTGACATAGGGCTGGGCACATTTTCCGGAACCTGGCCCATTGGCGAGGGATGAGGGGACATGTAGCCTAAGAAGCAAAAAAAGGCAAGATTTATGTAGTTTATTGCTATCAAAGGTGTCATTATTTTGATATTTCGTCTTTTTCTTTCTGTAGAATAAACCAGTTTTTTGTAGAAGAATGGAGGCCTTAATTAATGTGATTGAAAATGTACTGTTATTTCTCAAGTGTAGACTGTACAAATGTAAATTTTGAAAAATTATGGTGTGGCCACATTTACTGTGAAATTTAGCAAAATCCATTTTGATGGGAATCCGCATGCTTGGAAGTTCTGAATAAGAGTGAAAACGTTCCCCACAAAGATTTTACTGGGAGTTAAGTTGGTCACACAAATTACCATGTTGACTGAAAGAAAGCTGCTTGGTTTAAAAGAGACTTCTGTATAACTTATGCTTCATGCATCTCTCTACATTACTGACAATGGACCTTTTTTGCCCGCTGAATTTCACTTTAGGCTACCATCAACAATTATAAATAAACATTTATACTGCATTTTCGTTCAACAATCCATTACTGTTCATTGCAGAATATTATGAACATTTAAAGATACATTTAGAACAGTAAAAGGTTGAGATCGGAGAAAATCTTGGTGTGAAGAAAGCAAAGTACAAAAGATTTTACATATTACCATATGAGGATAATTAGTATAACATAAAGGCAGCCCCAAAGATAAGTGCACAAAAAATAAATAAATCAATAAATAAACACTGTGAGACAATTGCCTTAATTACCTCCTTCAGTGGCAGAAGAACAAGAGCCTCTTCTGGTGAACTACAATTATGGTTAAAATTATAACCTCTGGGTGCTTTCTTATTATATTGTGGCCAATATGTAATTGTACCTTGATTGTGTTGATCCATGGGGCTCTGTGGAGGACCTATGCCACTGTGTAGGGATTTCATTCCCACCCCCTTCATCTGGCCGAAGTGCATATCGTCTCCCATCCCCTTCTCATGCATTCCATCCATAGGCTGAATAGAAGCAGGAGATTAGTCATACATGCTGCTGGCAAACTGGCAACTTCAAAAATACTGTTTAAAAAAATGAACCTGCATCAGGAGCCTTTACATTTATTTATAGCGTTTTTCTGGTTTTGCATGTACTGGACAACTATTGATCTATTTTTATAAAACCAGTGCCAAAAGCCATCCTCTACCTTATGCATTGAGTGCATGTCCTGTGAATAGTCTCCAGCCCCTTGGCCCCTGCATAGCATGCGTGACACTTGGTGGCCCTGGGCTGGGGCCCATCATACTGTGTACAGAGCCAGGAGAGGGGCCGGGTCCAGGGCTTGGCCCTAGAATGGGCCCCGGAGACAGGCCAGCACCCGGTGAGGGACCAGCATAGGACATCGCAACTGATGGCTCATTAGGGGTGGACATCTATTGATTAAAAATCTGTGGTAAGGAAGGGGGAAAAAAGGTTGGACCTACTGTAAATTACAGATTCTCACTTTTCTACAAATTCTAAAGATTATTTGACTCCCAATTTACAGTATTTTTAAAAATAGTTAAAATAAAATATATATACATTAAGTCAAAACATTTTATGAAAAAGATGGTTCAAAGCCATAATAGTGTTGCTATAAAACTTAATATTAATAAATTATAACAGACTGTGACAAGCTGCTACATTGTTTACCAAAACTAATTAACCTGAAGAATTTAGTTTATTCTGATTATTAATATAGCTGCAAGCAGCAATTATGGGGCCAAACATTACAGAAGCAAGCCTCAGACCAACTGCAGGAATGATTATATAAAACCATTTTAAGATTTCAGTATTTTTGTCCAAATGGCTGAAAAATCATAAATACAACCACTAGTAATATGATTTCTTTTGACCAATGGGTAGCACTGTTACCAAATTAATGTGGCTTGGTCAGTGTGAGGTGACAATGACGCATACAAAGTTTGGCATCAAATATTTGCAGATACAGACTCAGATGCAGTTTGGAACTATGCCTTCAAATTTGTAGTGGCGCTGTACAAAAACTTTGTTTCGTTTATTGGCACAAAATCCATAACTTTTTGTCACCATGCACAGTCTTAAAATCATCTTACTCAATTCTGGTTAAAATCTAACCAATAGTTGATGAGAAGTAAAAAAAAAAAAAAAAAAAAGTAGCTTAACAACATGAATCAAAATGGCAGACAAGAAGTTTGTTGTAACTTAATAATTAACGGTTAATGAATGGTTTATTGCTCGCATAATAGGTGGCGTTGTTACCAAATGAATGTGGCATGGTCAGGTTCAGTGTTTGGAATAACGGCGTTTAAAAGAACGGCGTTAGGTAACGACGTTATTTTTTCAGTAACGGGGTAATCTAACTAATTACTTTTCCCGTCGTTACAACGCCGTTAACGTTACTGAACGTTAAATGCGGTGCGTTACTATGCATTGATTTAATAATATGCAATCCGAACGCACCCTTGGCTCACAGCGAGTGAGCAAGTGGGTTAATGACGAGATAAGCGGTTGTGATTGGCTAAGGCAGAGTCATGTGTTTCATGGTAGCCAATCAGAGCCAAACACACACACGCAACAGCTACACAGAGGTTCGCACTTCGCAGCAGAGATGGCGAGATGGCGAGGAGCAATCCGATGAAAAGTTGGCATTTTCAAGGTGAAGATATAAGCACTACTTCAAATTCATTGTGCTCAAAGGCAAGAACGTGCATGTAATGTGTACATGTAATGTGTGACACGCATCTACAAAACTAGTGGTCAAAAAACACTTTTCTTACTAAGATATAATACTTGAAGTGCAGGATAAAACTCTTGCTGTCTGTTGACGTGCAATAAATATATATATATATATATATATATATATATATATATATATATATATATATATATATATATATATATATATATATATATATTACAGTAACGCAAATAGTTACTTTCCCTGGTAACGAGTTACTTTTATTATAGAGTAATTCAGTTACTAACTCAGTTACTTTTTGGAAAAAGTAGTGAGTAACTATAATTAATTACTTTTTTAAAGTAACGTCCCCAACACTGGTCAGGTTGAGGTGTTTATGGCACATACAAAGTTTGGTATCAATATGTCAAAAATTTGCAGAGATGCAGTTTGGCACTTGGCCTAAAAAATTTTGCAGTGCTGTATGAAAACGGTTTCGCTTTTGGTGAATATTGGACCAATGATGGTGTAGTAGGAGGAGTTAAAAAAATTACGTCTGAGGGAAAATTGGTATCTATGTTGTTGGCATGACCCAAATAATATTTTGACACCAGTTTCATTACAATAGGCTAATGCAATCAAAAGTTATTAGCATTTTTGGAAATGTAATAATTAACAGTTAATGAATGGTTTGTTACTCTTGACTGTCAACTTGGCTGTTACCAAATTGATGTGGCAGGATCAGTTTGAGGTGTCAAATGGCACATATATAGTTTGATGTAAATATGTCAAAGCGTTGCAGAGATACAGCCCTCATATGCAGTTTGGCATCCTTCCAGCAAATTTGTTGACATGCTAAATGAGAACCGTTTTGTATATTGACACAAAATCCATAACTTTTAGCCAGCATGATCTGAAGATGATCTGAGTCAAATGTAATGAAAATACAATAGACTAATGTAAGCAAAAGTTATTTGAATTTTATAAATGTAATTATAAATTTTGACTACAAGGTGGTCTAAAACCTTTTGAGTAACATCAGGGTATGGTGTCAAAGATGCTTACAGATTTTTGTAAAAATCCGTCAATGTGTTCATAAATTATAGTATTTTATGACAAAATTAAAAAAGGCAGATATCCAAAATGGCTGACATGGGAAAATTTTATTATGTCATTATTATGTCATTTTTGGCCCAACCATTCAAAAGTTATGAGCAAAAAAATGCATTTTCATATCTCCTGACTAGGTGGCACAGTGCCGAAATGCAGCAGGTAGTCTCAGATCATCCTTGTTATAACACACACCAAGTTTGGTCTCAATATGTCTAACCGTTGTGGAGATATAGCCTCACTTGCATTTTTACATGCTTTTTGTAGAATTCTTTCAAGTGTTATTCAAGAACGGTTGGACGAATCAACTTGAATTCCATAACTTTTGCCAGCATGGTCTGAAGATAATCTGGTTAAATTTTGTGACAATCGGTGCAACGGTCCAGGACGACTTTGAAAAAGGAGTAAAAATTAAACAATTACGAACAATTAAATATAGCAAAAAAAAAACCTTTGCAAGAGCCAACGATTCAGAGGAAAAAATATTTAATTTTCTGGCTTATGGTTCAAGTTAATAGCATAAATATGAGCGTAACTTTGGACAAGTGGTGGCGCTAGAGAGTTTGGGTTAGAGACTCCAAATTTGGGATCATGACTTTTCTATCAGTGTGGCAAATTTCACAACTTTTCTATGGGTATGCTTTTCCAAGCAGTCCTATGGGCTTCCATAGACATGCAGTGGAAGAAAAAGGAAATCAGGCTAATGGATACGGTGCTTGGCCCCTAAATATATATGAAACTTTGCACAACATCTGTTGTCTTTTATTTAAAAAAAATAATAATAATAAATAAACAATAAGCCAAGAGAGGCCACGCATGTGACAGTCTCTTGTGGTTTATTGCATCATAATTTATAAGTAACCTGAAACCAAGTTCTGTCATAATAAGGAAATAAATGCAGGTGTACTATGATGAATTTTCAGGATCCACATTTTGAGTAATGAATTTCAACGTCTATTTCCTGCCCTGGACAACAACATTTTACATTTTACTGAATTTTCCATGACGGTGGAAACCCTGACACTTATTATATGAGGTAGTACAAAGAGGAAAAAAAGCTATTCAATTCATTTATTATTTTTTTATAAATAAGTTGCATTAAAATTCTAATATTGCTTTATTATTATTATTAATAGTAAAAATAATAAGCACAATTAAAATAAACAAATTATTAAACAAGTTATATTATTTTTGTAATATTGGTTTATTGTTATGTTGCTTTATTATTATGGCTGGTATTTTTTTTATTAAGAAAAGGAGGGAAAAGTATAAATACGAAACATACAAAGACTCAGAGGACAAAAATAGAGTTCTTCTAAATTGATGCAAATTCTTCCAGCGTCATTTGCATAACAATGATCCACGCTGATCTGACACGCCCCCCGAGCAGCGCAGGATGCCAATAATGACGGAAAGGAGTTTTAAAAATTAATAATAAATAAACAGGCACAGGGTGAGATAATGGTACTCTTTTATCATGTAACAACACGTTAACATTTAATTACACACTCCGTTGAAAATTACAGTAATTATTCTTGTATATATATGAACGACTTAAAGGGTTAGTTCGCCCAAAAATGAAAATTATGTCATTAATAACTCACCCTTATGCTGTTCCAAACATGTAAGACCTCCTTTTATCTTCGGAACACAGTTGAAGATATTTTAGATTTAGTCCGAGAGCTCTCAGTCCCTCCATTGAAGCTGTGTGTACGGTATACTGTCCATGTCCAGAAAGGTAAGAGAAACATCATCAAAGTAGTCCATGTGACATCAGAGGGTCCGTTGGAATTTTTTGAAGCATCGAAAATACATTTTGGTCCAAAAATAGCAAAAACGATGACTTTATTCAGCATTGTCTTCTCTTCTGTGTCTGTTGTGAGAGAGAGTTCAAATCAAAACAGGATATCCGGTTCGCGAACGAATCATTCAGTTCACCAAATGTAACTGAATCGTTTTAAACGATTCGCGTCTCTAATATGCATTAATCCACAAATGACTTAAGCTGTTCAGTTTTTTAAATGTGGCTTACACTCCCTCTGAGTTCAAACAAACCAATATCCCGGAGTAATGCATGCACTCAAACAGTATCTGACTGAACTGCTGTGATGGACACCGAGCCGAGCCAGATAACGAACAATAGACTGACTCGTTCACGAGTGAAGAACCGGTTGCATCGGTGTTCGGATCACCAGTAGTTCTTTCGGACAGTTCGATTCAATAAACTGGTTGAAGAAAACGGTTCACCGGTTCTTTTGCGCTCGACGTAATGGCGTCATTTGCGATGATTGCCCTTGATTCAAGCCTTCGGTTTACCCGCGCCCATAACACTAGCACAGAATCAGTTCAGAATCAATCACCAAAAGAATCAGTTCAGTTCAGACGCTCTGTGTGTCGGTCTGCTTCACGCTGAATCACACATGCGCAGTGTCATCAGCTCCTTGGTTCACGAATCGGACGCATCTGACAGAAACGGTTCTTGACTCGTGAACGATGCAATGTTTTGTTTGTTATCTGGCTCGGCCAGTCGCCGTTTTTGCTATTTTTGGACCAAAATGTATTTTCGATGCTTCAAAAAATTCAAAATTCCAATTCCAAAATTCCATCAGAAAAAGTTCTGATGTCACATGGACTACTTTGATGATGTTTCTCTTACCTTTCTGGACATGGACAGTATACCGTACACACAGCTTCAATGGAGGGACTGAGAGCTCTCAGACTAAATCTAAAATATCTTAAACTGTGTTCCGAAGATAAAAGGAGGTCTTACATGTTTGGAACAGCATAAGGGTGAGTTATTAATGACATAATTTTCATTTTTGGGCGAACTAACCCTTTAAGTTCATCTACGCAAAATGGAACAAACGGAATAACTAGGAACAAAAAGGCTGCACAAATGCACTAATGCAGGCCTATGGTTACTGTTCAAAGCAGAATGACGAAAAACTTTTAAAAGCAACTGATAATTAGGAGTGTCCAACGTCACCCGTAATGTTATAAGAAAAAAATGTATTTATAAAAATTAATTAATTAATTAAAAAATGGAATAATTGCAATGCATAAATAAATGCACATCTAGTGCGGCGCAGTGCTGTAATTTGGAGAGAGTTGCTCTGATCGGATCATGGCATCCTCGAGCTGCTGTCATGAGTGTCTCCTCACGCCATTGCATTTTCCTGAGATCTCAAACTTTCTGGGACCTTCCCACAACAGCGCAGTACCAATGCACGTTTATTAACAGCGCTTCGTTTTCCTGACATTACAAAGTTTTGCATTCTTCGATGAGCAGTTTATTCATCTGATTTTATGCTGCCAAAGTTAAAAGCAAGCATGCAGTAAAATCCTCCTGTCTAATATAATTGAGCAGCGGCTCGCTTATCGTATGCTGTACAGTTATGTTAGCATGCTAGCACGCCACATTTCACCATAGACAGTAAAAGAAATGGACACAGCGACCCCATTGGAACTCAATTGAGACAAATGAAGCCCAGTTTTAGTGTTTTTTAGCACTTCCGTTTCTGACGCGCAGACTCAAACGAAGCTTGACGACGTCAGCAACCTGTCTGCCAGATGTAAATCTTCTAAGTGGCTGTGCGTGCAAACTGCCATCGTTAATCTTGCAGAGACGGCGAGCTTGAGCAGAGAGTTCTTTGTCGTGAGTGAGCAGGAGTAAGTATTCTGATTAATTATTTTGTATAGTATTTTAAAATGTAACGCCAGTACGCCATATTAAGTTAATTGCCTGCGAGCTTCTCCACCTGTCTGTACGGTAATGCGACAGAGAGCCGAGTGGTTATGACGCAATCGTTAGCCTATTTTTTACAAAAACTGTTTATACGGGGCCATAATGTAACATAGAAGGTAATGGAGCCCTTTATACATTGTCATGTATCTTTAGAAATAAATAATGGACAAACAGAGTCTTTAAACGCCTCAGATGTAAAGTTATTCGCCGCCAAAATGAATGGGAGTCAATGGGAATGCTAACTCAAGTGAAGTTCTGCTAAAAGATGGCAGCCCCCACCCGACTTCAACTTCCGGTCGAGTTCCTTGCCCCTTGCATTTCACCAGCAAATTCCAAAAATGCTGTCCATTGACATTGGTATAAATGTCCAAGCAAAGAGTATTTAAACTCAATTACCTTCTGCGAGGTAAACAACACAATAATAGGTCTAGCACATTATTTCAGCTTAAAAAATATGCCTGCCCCCTCCCCCTCCCCCTCTGTTTCACTGACAAGTTGAAGTTCGCGTTTTTTAGTGATTTGATTTGTCATATCTGATTTGTTGAGAGCGCAGGAAATACAGTCGTCTCTCTGATGTTATTGGCTGAGCAACACATAGATCATCACGTGAATTATTTAGGGGAGTGGCCTTTAAAGTGCACTTTCACTTCGCACTCGCATCAGCGAAAGTGCTGGAACTTCTCGGCAGTCTGCTGGGGCATTAGGGGACGCACGCTTCAAAATGATCAAGTTTTTACACAGTCACAGAACTGAAAAGTTGTATTCACGCCTACTGCAGTCCCTGTATGTTGTTGTTTGCTGAACAATGCATTTTATTGGCTGTGAAAAACATGTGTGATGAATGAATATGTGTCTCATCCTTAAATTAGTGTTTAACAATAATTAACTAAATGTTGGATATATACTCCCGAAAATATACTCCCCGTTAAATAACAACTCCTCTGCCTCAGATTTGTTGGTACATTTGGAGGGCTGTACCTGATTGGTCCCCGTCTCTGAAGCCCTAATCGTATCCATTTTCAACAACAAAAGCTTCTTAATTAGAATAGCCTATAAAAGTGAATCTGAACTACAATTTCAATATAGACTAACCATAGTTTTGCATATCACATCTGATCTGCTGCGTAACAAGAATGTTTAACAAAATGTAAAACAGTTCTCTCAGGACAAGGGTAACTATTGTTCATGAATGTCATTTTATGAGGCAAGCTGTCACAATAATAGGCGTGTAGGCTACAATTTATTTATTTATATTTATTGGCCGAAATGTTTTCTCTTGGGCGTTACGTTTTGAACTTCATTTTTACTGTTTAAAAAAATTATCTGAAAAGCCTATAATAGGCTGTTTAATGTGTACGATTTAATAAGCCCTTTGGTTTACGCGCCTCTTAGAGCTTTTTGGTGTGCTTTTATGTTTATTTTTTTTTATTATTCATTTTTTTATTTTTTTTTTATTAAAACGTCAGTTTTATAATGTAACCACACGAGGGAGGCAGTGCTTAAGAATTCAATCTGTAAAACGCAATCTGTATTCATCAGTCAACATTCAGTGTTAAGAGGGTAATTCATGTGTTGACCCTTGTAACTCATTTATATCATAAGTTAATTAATGATCTAATTTGCCAACCATGCTATAAAGCACAAATATACAAATGAAATGACCTAGTAAAATAATCATAATAAAACATTTAATTGGTTCATATAGTTATTGTTTAAATGGCCTACAATAGTTTTCAGACTTGCTGTAATGTCATTGTAAATAGCAATATGCTATGAAATTGTTGATTTTATCTTAACTTCACTTGTAAACATTAATGTACATTTATATTCATGTTCTTGGCAAATGTTTTCATAGCACCCTAAAATAAAGCACACTGTTTGCATATGTAGGCCTACATGAGAGAAATCAAGACCTGAATAAACCTCAGATGTCATTGCAGGTACAGATACAAGTGGTGTTGAGTGCTTGAGAGATGAAGGTTAAACCACAAAGCCCTAAAAACAACAGAATCAGCATGCTGTCATAGTTTTATCCTGCTGTTTAGCAAAACAAGAGGCATGCTAACATATACTGATTATTTGTGACCCTGGACCACAAACCACTTATAAAGGTCAAAATTTTTTTTCCTAAAATAACACTATATTATATTTGGCTGATATACAACTATTTGAAAATCTGGAATCTTAGGATGTAAAAAAAAAAATATTAGAATTACACAATAAAAATTGCATTTAAGGTCGTCCAAATTAAGTTCTTAGCACTGCATTTTACTAATCAAAAATTAAGTTTTTATATATTTACTGTAGACAATATACAAAATATATTCATGGAACATGGTATTTAAAATCTTTATCCTTAAGATTTTTGGCATAAAATAAAAAATAATAATAATAATAATTTTGGCCATACAATTTATTATTGGCTATAGCTACAAATATACATGTGCTAGATAGATAGATAGATAGATAGATAGATAGATAGATAGATAGATAGATAGATAGATAGATAGATAGATTAAGTTCTGTTTTTTTCTTACATTATAAATTAAAATATGTAAACCATATTGAAATGATACATTTGTATTTTTGGATAGTAATCATGTATTTACAACTTGTAACAGCAGCATGTAATTTGGGTTGCAGTGTAACCTTATCGCCCAAAAGGCTTCCTCTGACAACTGGCTGATGCTATCAGGTGAGATAGGCATGTTGTGGAATATGACTTCAGTGTTGGAATGACAGATTGCATTCTAGTGGCTGTTTCTCTTATCAAGTCAATTCCAACCGCATGGTAAAATAAATGACCTTTTGTAACACAGGTGGAGATTTTATGTGCACTGTTCAGAGCATGATTCAGGGTTTTTAACAAACAACAAAAAGAAAGAGAAAAAAGTTAAATGTGGAAGGTTTTTTTTTTTTTTCAGATTGCCGAGATTCCTCTCATTAAAACATGCTACAGATTATATACAGGTTGATATTCAATATAAGTTTTCTATTCTATTCTATTCTTTCTATTTTATTTTATTCTTTCTATTCTATTTTTATTTTTACAGACAATCGATCATAAATAATATAAAATGTAAACCTGGTCATACTGAGCAAAGCATGTTAAGTCCATTATGATAACTATGAACTGTCCATTATCGTCATATGCGTTTTTTTAAATCCAATCAACAATAGACAGATAAGTGAAATGAATCAAATTAAAAGTTGCTGGACTGCAAGGCACAAACTAAAGGTTGTATTTGAATAGCCTTTGGACAGGTAAACAAAGTATATGGTTTTGGCTCTGTCTCTGCTTCCTTTCCTCAGTAATCCTTCATTTTCTTGCCATTTTCCAAAAAGGATGTGTGCAAGGTTCCTGAATGTAAATTCATCCAAATAAAGCCTCCAGATAACCTGAATGGTTAGTGCCTCCACTTCAGATTCACTGGTCAGGAAAGACCAGACCAGCATTTATTTGACATGGAAAATGACAGTGGACAGTGGTTTCAAAATCAATTTGCCTTAAAACCATTACCTCCTCTGGCTGCCCACCATGAAATTTGCCCACTGTCCAAATTAGGGCATGTGTAGTCGCCTAACCTGTACTCATCCTATAGTCAGGTGATCAGTCACTATGCATATTTGAATTATTTAAATATGTTAAATGATACTTAGCAGCTTAATGCCAAGTGATTAAATCTCAAATATGCCTTTTAACTACCAGGTCAAATGAGTACAACAGAATAAACACATATAGGCATTTAGTTTTATGGAAATAGGCCTTATAATAACAATCCCATGTGCATTTCAATAGGCCCAAGTGTTTTAACAAATGTAATGTATTCATGACAATTTTAGCTCGTGTGGGTGTCATATGAACACATCGGTTATTACAGTCACCACGGCAGTATCGGCATTCACCACGCTCTGTATTTGCACAGCGGCCGCAGCTAAATATATATGTCATGGATTGGAGTGGCTTTCATGGGCTACTTTGGCTAATTGCCTGTGTTTTCCAGGTGTGACCCAACCAAAGGCACGTTATGTTTAGTTTTACATGTGACATCTGTTTCGGGGGCTTGTTTGTTTTGTACGTGGTGCTGTTGGTATTTTGAGCGTCCCAGGTGGATAACTTTCCTTATTAAGCCTTTCGTATTTAAATGAAGCCACACGGCAGAGGGGTCTGTCGTGAGCTATTACGCTTTTGAATTTGATGTTATTGACACCAAATATGCCTAAAACAAATATCAGTTTGTGGAGGATACTTAAAAGTTTGAATATACTCGTGTCATGTTTCAATGCATGACACTCTCTGGTTCCAGGCTCTTTTGTTTTGCAGGGATAAGTTGTGGCCTAATGAACTGGGGTTATTTTTATCATCGTACAGACACCATATATGTCTGTTCTTGTGAAATAAAACATCCAGAGAAACAAATGAACCTGTCAAGCACCTCTAAATCTAACTTCTAAGAATCTAAGCAGTGTCCATTTTGACCATCTATGGCAATAAACTGTTTCTTAAAGATCCCTCTTGGCCAATTGGCTACATCCTTCTTCTTTTTTTTTTTATCTTGCACGCTCTGTTTATTTGCTCCTCTGTCATCCCATTGAAATTGGATTTATCTGCAGGTGTGGGACACCTTCCATCACTTGACCCGTTAATTTCACCGCTCCGGTACTCAATTTGCGAACCCCGGGATTTTAAACAGGCTCTTGGGACAAGCATCTGATAAAGAGCAGTGCTGGAAATCTTTTTCCAAGATGGTGCGGGATTCCAGAGGGGTCAAGATATAGACTGGGGGGAAGGAAATGCTGTCATTGAGGCCTCTTTGTAGTTGCCTTTGCTGCAGGTGTTCTGCCACTCACTATTATCCTCTGTTGTCTGTTCATCATTTTTACCTGCGTGACATCTGCTAAACTAAGACACATTACTATCAGAAAAAATACAGAGAATCAACTAAATTTTGTCCATGGACTGGGTAGCTGCTCACTTACATGTTGTCTAACATGTTTCATGAGAATCAGAGGTTTGGCCTGCACCCAGGTTTGAATTCATTGTCTGATCTGTCAAACATCTGTAAATTGTTGTAAAGAAGAGTAAACGCTGTTCCAACAAGCAAAGGTAAATCATTTCTAAAAAATAAAAGAAATTGAGAAATGTCCGACCCACCCATGTTCCACTGGACAAAAAGGCTGTTCCTTTAACTTTTAAAAGGAAGGATACAAATTATGACTAAATTGTTCAACAAAATAATTGTATTATTTTTTTTTATAATTCTCAATTGAACACTAATAATTATTGTTACTGATCATTTCAGATCTATATATTTGCCGTTATAAAGTAGTCATTTCTTGCATCCACTGTGATGATTTAATTTCGTGCCATTAATGATTTAAAGAATCATTAAAACAATAAAAAAAATAAACATAAAAAAAAAACCTAATTATTAACAAAAATGTGTTGTTGTTAAACATAATATTTTTAGAGGTTCAGTTGTTATTTTGAATGTATTGTAATGGAATCTCTAACTGGCTGTAAAACTATAAGTTGATGATGACATTTTGGGACCATAATATTTTTAAAGCACACATACATATTCTTGCAAAATAGATATTTAAATAGAAGACATACGATCAGGGTCACTACAATGGCAGCCTCAATGGGAGGTAAATCATTTTTATATATTTATATATATTCATATAGGAGCCAGTTGCTTCCTAGACATTTTCTTAGTCTGGAGCTCTGAAAAGAGTGTGTTGGCTTTACCTTTTAGCTTCAAACCAAGATGAGCTTAGCAATTTAAGCTTACAATGTGTTTTTAACTTGTCACACTGAATACTTTCAACTCCTGAGGGATGATGTCAGCAAAATACCTGGCTTACACCAACGACCAACTAGCATCTGGGAGTTGTTAGAGATACTTCATTCTCGCACCCTTAGTGTCAAGTGTGTGTGTGTGAGAGAGAGAGAGAGACAGAGACAGTCAATGTTAAAATGTCAGCACACACGCTATAGAAATGAAAACATAAATCTGTTCAATATATTGACATTTTGAACATCTGCAGTGTCCACCCTGGTGTAAAAAAAAAAAAAGGTAATATATTTGAAATACATTTATTTCATAGTATAGTTCAAACCTATGAGCATATTTACTGACACATTGCTCAAGTCATACTGATATAAAAATTATAATTAAACTTTATTTGGAGTACTACTTGTGCACAATGCACATTTCTTTACATTAAGCTAAAATGTGTTTTAATGTCACTATTGAATAATAATCAGTATTTTAATGCAGGACATTTAAATGATACCTGCAATAGTTCCACATTAGCACAATTATACTTCTGTATATCTTTAGTTGGTCTTCACAAATTAAGGTGCATTAAGCACAAAATTAGTTGTTACAATTTAGCAAACTGTGAGTATACTGCAAAATTCATTTGTAGTATACTTAGCATGAAATAAATGTATTTCAAATACTTCTTTAGTATATTTATTTTTCTCTAGGGGCATGCATGCACATGCATATGAAAAAAAAAAAGCAATTGCACATCCTGTCCGGCCCTCTGAGGACTTCTGATGGATTAAGATATTGTTTTCAGAGAGTAAGACAGCACAGGACCGGTCAGTGTCTTTGGCCGTTCTGAACCATGTAATGAATACAGGCCATAGAGGAGGAGTTTCATACATTAGCAAGCCATGTCAGTGGAGATCTCGGGTTTTCAAAACACTTTAGCAAGACATGAAGCTTGTGGTATGTGAGAAACGGTTTTGGCCTGACTTTCTATCTTAATTTGTCAGTCTCATATTCTCAGGGGCCAAACGCTGACTGCCATAAAGGAGCCTATTGAATCATCAAGGCACCAAATGGATGTCAGTAAAAGACAATTAATAAACGATGGCGCTCTGGTGACAAGTAAACCAAAACCACTCTGAAGAAGGCAGATCTGTCGTATCATTGACAGCTTGAGCTAATCGGCCTTTTGCATGCCACATACAGTAAACATTGACCTTTTCTCTCTTTCATGCTATGCCTGAGTACACAAGTGCTGCGCTCATTGGTATGCAACAAGCTTATCTGACAGGAATGCTTTGTCAGATGCATGTGACTTGATACAATGTCTCTGGGCTTAGTTCGTTTTAGCAGTAATGACAGATTAGTCCAACGTAATTGCATCTCAATTGACTGTAGACATAACAGTGCTTGTCTTTTTCTGACAGAAGATCAGATGCCATATGAAGGAGCAGTGAATAAGTTAAGTGTTTACCCCTCTAAACTCATGGTTCAGGTATTCCGCTCAGCTTTGTTGAGCTCCCACTGGCAGAACGACAGCTGCCCCATCTGTAATTAATTTCTGATTCCTATGTACATAGACATCATTTCGTACGTCCTTGCCCTCTCACGTTAGCATTCAAAAGGAAAATCTTTGTTTTCATTTTTCAGATCTGGAAACAATGAAGGGTTTTTTTCTGTGTAGGACGGGTGTGTATGTAACTTTTTCACCTTGTTTTATGCTCGTGATGACTTGTTGTGGGAAGAGAAGTCATCAGGTGAATGGCATTTGACATAAGGCCTTGGCAAACACTCACCTGCAACAACTAGTATATGATACAGCTTCTTTTTTTCTTTAGATTAATTCAGGAGAAAGTTCAGTATGATCCTTGATAGTGCTTTACATTCAGTTACAAACTACATGTTGTACATATTAATTATTTTGTGTCCATTTTAATCATTAATGCGTGTCAAGCATAACAACTGTGATTACCATTAAGAATTGAGAATGTTATTTCTAAATAATGCTCAAGATGTCAATTTTTTAAAATGCTTTTTTTTATTCCTTAGTTATGCAAATGTTATCATTAGGCAAACATTATGAGAATGATACTTTTGAATATTCTCTGCACATTTCAAAACAATGTATAAAATATGTAAGTTGTAAATAAAAAAATTACTATTGATTATAATGTGATTTTTGCCAGTGTTTACTAGCATGTTACTCTGTTTTTGATCTAATGAATGGAGGAATGGATTAAAGAACAGATGACTTTAAGCAAACATTTAATTAATGTTACTGAAAGAACCTTGCTACAGCGTTAGCCTTTAGTTCTGAGAATGTTCCATGTTAGCTGGTATACTCTAAAATCGATATCCCCTGTGTGCTTCAGCATGCTAAAAGAGGTTTTTTTCCTAAAAAAAGTATCTACGGGTCCATCTTTTGAAATACGATGTTGTGTGGCAAACTCGATGTTACATCTTTGTGAAGACGATGTGGGTCCTGCTATAGTCAATATATGTATCAATGTGCATTTCTGGATGCGTTCCTTACCTGGTGCCGGGTGATGGTCACGATCGCTGCCTCACTTGCCTGGGTATTTAGCACACTGTGGTGCCGTTTGTGGAGCCATGAGTCATGTTAGCAGCTCAACGTCGTGGGGGTAGGGCTCTAGTGGAGACCTCTACCATATTCTGAGCTGGATGATTGGTTCATCAGGTGGTCTGCACTGGTTCTCAGTGCCTGGCCCCAGTGCCATTCTTCCTGGAGGTGCATTAGGGGCTTACCAGGTTGTGGATGGCACCTTTTTCTGCCAGATACCAAACTGGTAACACCAGTCTCCTCTCCCAGGTCTGTTGGTACTCGTCTTGCTTGTCCGGTCTGGCTCAATCGGTCTCGCCAGTTGCAATGAAGTTGTGTCCTATTACCACCTCCACCTGGCAGGGCGAACCATGCCTCCCCTCCTGGGTCTGTTGGTACTCGTCTGGCCTGTCTGGTCTGGCTCCACCGGAGGGCCCCCCCATTTACCCTCTAGCTGCACCACCGTTGAGAGTGGTAAGGGAGGAGGTGTTAGCAGGTCGGTAACTGGCAGAAAAAGGTGCCATCCACAACCTGGTATGTGTGCCTCCCCTCCCGGGCCTGTAGGTACTCGTCTGGCCTGTCCGGTGATGCTTATACGGCCTGTGGAGAAGCTGCCTCCGCCTTACACACTACGGCGTTACTGCAGGTTCTTCAGTCTAAAGCAATAATGGACCTGCACAAGGGCAGTTATGATCCAGAAGTTCTAAAAGAGCTCCGGACCGCAACTGATCTCATGCTTCAAGCGATGAAGGTCACCGAGAGTTCTCTGGGTCATGTGATGTCCACACTTGTGGTCCAGGAGCATCACCTCTGGTTGTTACTGCCCCGGACCACAATCAACCTCCTCTCTCACCAGCAGGCAGCAGCAGGAGGTTCGAGAGCATTGTCAAAGGCCCTACATGCCAAACTGTGGAACCAGGTAAGTGTTGCACTGCACACTCAGACCCCTTTTCAAGTCCGTGCATTCCACTTCGCTGCCCCACCACAGGTACGCTGGTGGTCCTGCTTCTCCAGCTTGTGTGGTGTTTGGGTACCTGGCTACCCATACCGTCTTGCTGGTTCCTGTGACCCATCAGACTCAGCTCTGTGATTCAGTTCACCTGGCACAGTTCACCTGTGATAGAGCCAGTCTCTCCAGCCAAAAAAATAATCTCTCCAGCCGGTCTTTTACAGCCCCTACTTCGATGCACGGTGGGTTGTGACCGATCTTGGACCTGTGTGTATTGAACAGGGTCCTTCACTAGTTACCATTCAAGATGTTGATACAGCCATGCATCTTCGTGTACATCCATCCCTGAGATTGGTTTTCAACGATCGACCTGAAGGACACATACTTTAATGTTTCGATCCTTCCGCACCACAGACCATTGCTGTGGTTCACGTCAAAGGATAAGCATATTGGTTCAAGGTCCTGCCTGAATATGTTTAAGGGCAGGACGGCGTTCCCACTAAAACAGTTTCAGAGGCTCTTGGGGCAAATGGCAGCTGCAGCTGAAGTCACGCTGCTGGGGCTGCTTCATTTGAGACCACTTTAACACTGGCTTCATGGCTGAGTCCTGAGGTGGGTGTGGCTATGTGGCACTCACCAGGTCTGAGAAACACCAGCCTGCCTACAAACCTTCACCCCATGGTCAGACCTTGCATTTCTCCGGGCAGGAGTGCCCCTAGAGTAGGTCTCTGAAAACTTCATAGAAACTTCATGTCTGGTCCCTGGACAGGACGCAGAGGTTCTAGGTGACCTACCCTGAGAGGTAGTTGACACCATCACTTCGTCGAGAGCACTGTCTACAAGACACGCTTACGCCTTGAAGTGGAACCTGTTTGTCGAGTAGTGTTCTTCTCACCGAGAAGAACCCTGATAACGTCTGATCAGGGTTGTGCTGTCCCTGCAGCAGGGGTTGAAGCGAAAGCTGTCTCCTTCCACCCTTAAATTCTACGTGCCTGTGATTGCTGCTGCCAACAATGATCCCATGAAAGGGAAGTCATTGGGGAAGCATGACCTGATCATCAGGGTCCTTAGTGGGCAAGAAGACTAAATCTTCCACAGCCCCCCATACCCTCTAGGGATCTGTCTATCAGAGCACTACAGCAGGGCCCGTTTGAGCCTTTGCAGACAGTCGAGCTGAAGTTTCTTAAAATGAAAACTCTGCTCCTGCTTGCATTGACTTCCATCAAGAGGATAGGGGACCTGAACACATTTTTGTAGGCAATTCATGCCTAGATTTCTGGCTGGCTGACTCCCAGGTAATCCTGAGGCCCCAGCCTGGCTATGTGCCCAAGGTTCCCACTACTCCCTTCAGGGATCAAGTGGTGAGTCTGCAAGCACTGCCCCTCAGAGGAGGCAGAACCAGCCCTAGCTTTGCTTTGTCCCGTCCGGCATTGAGATGCTACATATACAGGAGACAAAGCTTAAGGACCTCAGACCAGCTCTTTGTCCGTCACAGAGTCTGGCAGAAGGTGAATGCTGTCTCTAAGCAGAGGACGGCCCACTGGATTGTGGATGCCATCACCCTTGCTTATCAGGCCCAGGGTGTGCCCTGCTTGTTCATGCGGTGAGCTCACTCTATGAGAACTGTTTCATCCTCCTGGGCACTGACCCTCTTGCAGATATTTGTAGAGCTGCGGGCTGGGTGACCCACAACACATTCGCTAGATTCTATAGGCTCCATGTGGAGCCGGTATTCTCCTAGCATTCGGCGACAGGACCTCACTCCATGAATCCTGAGACCTAAGTGGATCTCATATGTGTAAAATCCATGATATAGCTTCAGAGCCTGTGTTTCCCCAGCAGACTTCCTTACAATCACATCTAATCTTCCATATACACCTAAACAGTTGTTCATGTGTAAGTGCTTCTGAAACCTTCTTCGGGAAGGATGGGGCTTCCACAACATTTCTGTCTCGAGTTTTACTGGTACATTTTCCCTGTGTTATCCAGTCTTACTGAGTGGATAGTGCAATAGCTGCAGTAGCTGGTCTTCTTGTGGTAAGCCCTAGCCTACGCCGAAAAGTAGGTGTGCAGTAGGCTTCCATGGAACAGTGGAAGGGGCAGTATCTGTTGCCCTTTAGTATTGATCCCAATTTGTCGCTCATCCCAAGTGATGTCAGCAGTGAAGGACTGAAAGTTTACGTATGTAATCCTCGTTCCCTGAAAGAGGGAACAGAGACATCACTTCCTGTTGCCACAGCTTCTCTACCACCACAAATGAATATGCAGTAACATAATTTATATTCATAAAGCAATGCTGTGAACTTTGATTAGTCTCTTCTTTAAAAATTAAAATGCTTAGTTGTTATTTGTTCATGCCGTGGAGTCAGACCTATCCTGTAATTGGTTCACAATGTAATTTCCCATTGTCTGTCATTTTCTGTCAATAAATCACACACATGAATGTTCTAAATCTGCAAGATGAATGGTATTTCCAGGGCAGCTGCCCCTCTATGGAAACTAGTGATAAAATGTGACACCTGTTTTCAATGAAACAAGTGGTCCGGTCTCCAACTTGTGCAAAATAATAAAATCGTTCTGGCACAAAAGGTAATCATATACTCTTCATCATAAATTCATGGGAGATTCTGACAGAATTCAGGCATGGTGAGCTATGGCTAGCTCTGTTCAAAAAAAGCCTCAAGGTTTACTAAGGGCCAACACACTGGCAAGTAAAAAAACAAATGCAGCTGACATTCACTCACATGTGATATATAATACAATTCAATTCATTTTAGATTTGGAGAGGTTTTTCATTTGTAGACAATCATGCGTGAGAACATTCACAAGTAGGATTGGCTCCAGCAAACCGCACTGGATTGGCGAGTTGTTTCTATGTAAGCTATATATGTTAAGTGCATGGTATTCAGTTCATTGTGATTTTTTTTAAACAAGACATAAAAAGAGAATTATGTGCTAGCTAGTGGCAACTTGTCCACCTTTCACAAAAGAGGAGAGTTTCTATACTGTTGAAACAACAACACCCACTTGAAACAAATTTGGCATATGTGTGATTTGTGTTTCTCAGTGAAAGGTGTTGCAAAGTTAATGCTTTCTGCTGATTGACAGACTTGAATAACCTTCACATTCTGTGCTTCATTTGTTGATCTAAATGCAAGCTGTGGGTGCACCTGTGTAGTTTATCATTAGAAATTGTTTATCATTTGCAGAACTGAAATTTACTAGCAATTTCTGAGTGAAAAGTGTTTCTATACACCATTTTAAATGTATTTAAAATACACAAAAAAATAATAATAGCAATTTCTTAAAAATGCTGTATGTTTTGTCAAAACAATGGAAGCTTGGTTATTTCCTGTCAGAGCACAGCATATTACTAAATAGTTGTATTGCATTGTGGCTTAGTAGTTTAAATGGCTAGTGATTGACTTTCATGACTTCATCACTGTTAAATGTTGTAAAGGTAACACTTAAGTAAAGGAACCAATTCTCACAATTAACTAGTTTCTCATTAGCAAGCCTATTATTAACATTTTGGCAGTTTAGTACTTATGAAGCATATATTCTGCATGACCATGTTCTACATCCATAATCCTACCCAATACTTACTTAAACTTAGCAACTACCTACTAACTATTTATAAACAGTAAATGGGGAGTTTATTGAGGAAAAGTCATAGTTAATGGTTTGTTAGTGGTTAGAATTGAACCTTAAAATACAATTTTGCTTTTTTTTAATGTTTATGTTGCATTATTTTGCAATATTATACTTTATAATGGCACAAATAAATATCAGCATGCAAAACTCACAACTGTGACAATAAACAAACAAACAATAATTTTAGAAATTATTTAAAAATGAACTCTGAGTCACAAGTAACAGTTTTAATAAACAGCCAGTATGCTGCATATTGGAACTGGTCCCTAAAGTGTTACCAAAAATTCAGTATCAATGTTGTTATAAATCATTATCAGATATTATCTGTATTAATATC
Source organism: Carassius gibelio (assembly GCF_023724105.1). NCBI lineage: Eukaryota > Metazoa > Chordata > Actinopteri > Cypriniformes > Cyprinidae > Carassius > Carassius gibelio. The sequence continues at coordinate 28,298,289 of NC_068400.1, forward strand.
AGTTTATTTCTGCATAGTGTTTTAGTGGTCTGTTGTAAACTGTGTAATCTTTAACTTTACTGTCCAAAAAGTTCTTTTAAATGGTTGACCTAAATGTACTGATTAAGGTCAAATCCGTAAAGTCACAAACCCCCATCCTGCTCAAGCTGATTATCTTTTTCTCTCCTTTTACCAAGCAGCAACATCCCCTCACAGCCAGATCTCATGTGTCCAAACAGTCCTTATGAGCTTTTCTGTTGCCTTTCAATGGCCGTGGCACACTACAAGTCTCAACTTCACCTGGTAAGTGTGCACAAACAGAGAGAAACTTCCCCCGATTGTCTGATAACAACAGATCTGCACAGATGTCTGATTCAAAGTTTACGCTGTCAAGATTTTATCATTAATCATATTGGCCCTTGTCACACACTTTACTTTTATTTCGCATCCATCACAAGTTATTACAGGCTACAAATGCAGGGTTGCGCTGACTTGTTATTTCCCAGTCACTGATCCAGGTAACTCATCTACAATGTTTTGTTACACTTTATTTTAAGGTGTCCTTTTTACAGTGTAATTACGCAAAGAAGTATTGAGTAATATTAACTGACAGCATGTACTTACTATAGGGTAAGAGTTTGGTTAAGGGTTAGTTGTTTGCAATTATGCATAATGTACTGTTATATTAAGTACATGTAATGTTTAACAGTTATAAGTAATGTACCCAATGTTTTTTTTTTTATTATTCTTATGACTTAAGGGGTGTTTAAAGACAATAACAAGATGTTATAAAAATGTTGTAATTAATTCATTAATTGCTTTTTTTATATGTTTTATAAAAGCATTACAATTAGATTATTTATTTATTTTGCGCACACATCCACCCAAAACTAAAAAATATTATACACAGTTGCCTGGCCCACAGATATATATAATGATATATTATACTATGAAATAATTTAAGCTGACTGTCAAGATCTTGTCAAATGAGCTGTGCTTGTGTTATCTGAGAAAAATAGTCATTATGTGTTTCTTTTTTTATATGGCCTTTATTTTTCTTAATTTTCTTAGTACCCAGAGTCAGTCACATTTACATTATACCCATACAGTGTATTAGGCTGTATCCATTAACTCTCAGTTCACACAGAGTTCACTGTGCTCTGGCAAAACCGAGGATTCGTGGGTCACAGGAGTTGACTTTCAGTTAAACCACAGAAGATGGGCTGACTAAATATTATGGTTAAAATGCTTGGAGTGAAGCTATGTTGTGAGAATGTTAGCATGTGGATGGACATAAAATGCTAATGTAGAACTGCTAAGAACTGACACTCTCAAGAGACACATTGAGCATTAGCACAGTGCTGTAAAAGAGTGAATGAACGAGTGATCTGGAATGTTTGGGGATCATATACGAGTCAATGCAAGTCTCCCAAGAAATCAGAATCCACTCATGGAAATGAAGGAACCCAATCCAAGAGTGCTTAGACAGGCGCCATTTTTTCTAAACAGTGATTAAGTTCTATCGAATATCAGCACAGATCTTAAGTGCTTTTCTGATGAAAGGTCTCCCGTCTTGATCCTCCTCATATAAACTTGTGAAATTGGAGCTTTCAAGTACTTGGATAACAATTAAGCTCTTGCAAGGTAACCATTAGACAGCTCCAACAAACGCTGAAGCCTCTTTACCAAACCTTTTTTTTTCTGTCACTCTTTTTTTTTTTTTTTTTTGCCCTTCAGGCATCATTCACAAGGTTTCACTGACAGCTACAAAGACTGGAATTTGTGGCAGTTGATCTGGTAGCATAACAGTGCTTTTTTTTTTTTTTTTTTACAAAGCAATGTCTAAACAAATGTCTTTAAATGGAGTGGTTCGGTAACCCAGGCAGGCCTCATTCGTTCCTAGGGCAACAATTATTCCCCGTAGACTTTGCTAATCCTGAAATATGGACCTGTGACTAATGTTGGAATTTAGCAAGAAATCAGCTCTTGTTTCACGAGGCTTTATTGGAATAAAGCATGATGCGGTTCCAGTGATGAATGGGCCCAGGCAAAGTGACTGGGTTGGGCCTCTGCCTCCTTGTCTTTCACTATCACTTTAGTGCTAGTGCTGATTGGAAGTGTCACAGAAGCATGTAACAAGCCTCTTCAGCTCATTGCCAAAGAGATAAGTTGTCATGTCAACAGCAATTCTATACAACGTGCATCTGAGATATGCTAGATGTGTTTGCTTTTAGAAGAGGCATAAAGAGCCCTTTTTTTCTGTTAAGTGTCCTTGAACCCAGGTTTCTGTAACTATAACTGAGGCTGATGTTGAGAAAAAGATTGTATTTTATTTTGTGTTTGAGGCAGTTTGAACTGGATTAAAAAAGAATAAAAGAAAGTACACTTCCATAATGTACATAAAATGCTCTGTTTCAAGGCACTAATTTTGTACTTAATATAGTAAAAAAAATATTCTTTAGTACTTTTTAAGATAAACTTCAACTTAGTGTACGCAAGTGTACGAAACTGTGCTATTTTGGGATCATGAATATGAGCTATAATGCACTTTTAACATACTATCTCTGAACTACCACTTGTAGTACACTTGAACCCATCTTTCATACACTAGTACACTCAAGTGTACTACAAGTGGTGATTACATGCATTTTTTTAAATACAGAGATAGTATGTTAAAAGTGCATTTTAATTCATATTTATGGTGTCCCAAAATAGCACAGTTGAGTTAGTTGATCTTATTTGATCTTATTTATAATTTTTAGTATATTAAGTACAAAATTAGTGCATGAAAATAGAGTACTTTAAGTACATTATGGAAGTATATATTTTTTTAAACTGGAAAACCATCTTAGAAAAAGAAAAGAAAAACTGTCAAGACAATAATAACTTTCTGTGAAGAAAACCCCACAAATAATATAATAATTGTATGGAATTTTAAGGGGAATCACAATGCACATACCGTTACTTCTTTAAAACTTTCACAATATATTAAATGAGATTAAATTAGATTCAACTTTATTGTCAATATGCAGAGTACATGTACAGAGCTAATGAGTTACAGAATCCTAGGTAGTTTTATTTATTTTGCCAGTTTGAACTGGCAACCCAGGTTTAAAAAGTGCACACAAATTTTGTACATAATATACTTAACTTATTCTTTAGTACTTCTTAAGATAAACTTAAGATCAACTAAGTGTACAGTATATGGTCACATTAGCTAATTTTTAATGACATTTTGTGAAGAAAAATAAAAACACAATGTATAAAGCACAGTTCACACAGAAGTCCCTTTCCTTTAACACGTCTGAATGGTGAAATCTTTGGCCCTCGCTCAGAGTTCCCAATCTTGTGGATTCCTATTTAAATTCCTATTTAAAATGTGACCACGCCTTAAATTATGTGTGCTGTCAGTTTCTGTATTGTTTTTGTCTTTTTAATAATTCTTAACTGACACAATGAAAGTTGACCCTTTGAAAAGTGCAAATATGTAGGCAGACCTACAACATCACAGTAAACACTCTAAAGAAAACAGTCATTTTTCCTGAAATAACTGACATGACGTGTACTGTTTTGGTTGCCATTTAGCAGGCATTTTTCATCCAAAGCGACTTGAAGCACACTTGAAGCCAGTTTTGCCTTTCCCTCAAGGGCACAAAGGATTACCATCACATGGAACTAGACCTACTTTGAACCTTCAAATGTTCAAATATTTGATTACTGCCACATTATTATTGACAACTGTTTTAAGAATAAACAAATGTATTTATTTTTTTTAAATGTAGGCACTGTGGTGCAATCAAGTATCAGATATTTTGTATAATTATTTATCATATTTATAATGTTACACTTATTTAGCATTTTATTATTTGCAGTATTGTTAATTGTCTTGATTTGCTGATCAAATCCGTGTTTTTCAGCAGATCTTAAGAATTAGAATTAGAAGCAGAATTTTTAGGCAATTGCTATAATATGTATTTTGTGGTAAATATGTAAATCTTTTTTTTTTTTTTTAGTTGCTCAATTGCTAGGAAAAGAAAAAGATGAAAAATGTCTAGGGTTATGTTACAGCAGGTTCATTTTATGCTTAGTATTCACTGTTTATTTTTTGTTTACTTCAACTACCAGTGTAGTAAAAATTAATTTCTCAGAAAGGTGTTAGACACCTTGACCTTGTATTTACACATCCATGAAAAAAGCTTAATAGCCGAACAATGAACTGAAGAGCTAAGCAGTGTTTGTTGGTAAATACCGATTTCTGATAAAGAAAATGTACCTCTTAAAAAAGTCTGTTACATAAACAAGGGCTGCCTGTATTTGTATAGACAAACTTTATAATCTTGTTTCAAAGATAAACTATAACCGATGACAAAACAACACATAACAGGTAAGATGATTCCAGTGCCTCAGTGCACTAATTTGTGGGAGTTTTTCCACTGTCTAGTCATTAGTCATGTCAAAAATATTTAATAATGTAATATAGTATACAAATAATACCTTGTAGATATTTTTTTTTATTTACATATTGAATGTTTAAATGTTTGTTTGTTTTTTTAAATCATAATTTGTGTAATTTCACTTAACTCCAATAGGCCTAAGTATATTTCAACCAAAAATGGATGCCACGAAATTTACCTCAGCACAGCTTGATAACATTTGGCATTTTATAGGCCATTTCAAGCACAAATATGAACTCTAGGAAGTCTTAATAATTCCCCAGTGGCTGTTCTCCTACTGAGGAAAGAGAGTATGTTCTATCATTCCCAAACTACTTTAGCATATGTCTCCCATTTATGGCTGATGTTCTGTTCATACCATTTTTCATACCATCATCAAAAAACAGCTTTTCTCATTGTGCTATACAACTCATACATTGTTTAAAACGAATAATACTGCACTGCAAACAACCACCTGTTATTATTACTTCAAAAACAGCATAGTCATTATCGACTCAATTAACAAGTGGAACTGACACAAAGCGCTGAGATTGTGGTTTTTGTCTTTCAGTGTTTTGCCTTTAAACTTCTTATGTGTCTTATCTACCAGCTGACTGAGCACTACAGAACGCCACCTGTATTTATCTCTATGTTGTGTTTTCTGCTTTGATCGTGAATTGCATTTTGTACCCCTACCAGAACAGCTATCAGGGCAATCGCGAAAGTAAAGAGAACCACAGGACACGAAGACAGCTATAACATCCACAAACAAATTGACATCACGCCACCACACGGCGTCCACCGCTGACCCGCTGCATGCATGGATATAGAGATCTTCAAAGTCTGTCAAACGTCTGGAGGCATTAATCAGACCTGCAGTGCAGCAGGTACCTTTACAAGAGCTCACATTCGCCGCTCAAAGCACGAGGAAGAAGAGGAGGGTTCATGACTCGGCCATGGACTTGACAGATGGAGTCGGTCTTAGTTGCACTCCTTGTGTCTGATTGGTCAGTTCTTTCTTGAGAAAGTCCCTGCATTCTTTCAGTGGTGGTGTATCTGTCGCAGCGACGAAGCATGGCAAAATACTTTGGGATGCAGGTGTTGTTTGCTGCATTTTGGCACACCAGAGAAGTTACCTGAGAAACTGTTGATCGAAAGCACGATTCTGACCATAAGGGATGAAAATTCACGCCTCTGTTAACACGATGGAGGCATTTTGATCTTAAACTTTGCTTATTTGAATGTTTTTAGCAGTGTGAGTGGAAACATAATTTTTGTGTCAGAACTGTATTCACCCATGATGCGTGTGATCAATGAAAGTGGCCATCTAACATTACACTATCTCTGTTCTGTATCGCTTCTCTGCTATATTCTCGACTCTTATCTGCACTCTTATACAATGTGGGTTAATGCCCGCATATTTCGACTTTCTAGTGGTCATCTGGGGAAATTCAGCACAATCTTTCCCAAAAATCTCGTAGCTTATAACAATCTGTAGTTGATGTGATTCCAAAAGATACAGACGCAACTGCAACTGACTCACTTAAGATGTTATCTCAGTACTCTGACTGCTTTAAATCATCACACCATCATCGCAACGAGCACCTGTAACGTGACGGGACACATATGCCTACACGTTTACAGCTTAAACAAAGAGTTTATGTGTGACGCGGTTTAGATCAGCCTAAACTGTTTCTCAAGCTGATAAAAACTAAACCGCTTTTCTGCAAAAAATATACAGTCCAGGTAGACACAATAAATGCCGCAGTGGGCCTTTGAAATCCTGCACTTTGAGGTGCAGTGTGGGTAAGATGTCACACATTTTGAGAACACATGTTCCGTATGGTGGTGTGATTTGGTTTAGAGGACGTGCACATGAGTCTCCACTACCTGCTGTGTGATGGATGGTCTGGTATTTCTATATGTGAAAGATCTGCATTTTATTGATGGCTTGATGGGTGCTCTCCCCCTTCCTCAGCAATGTGTCATGAGTATGCATACTTACACCCTTCTCCTAAGCCCACCAAAATTGGCAGAAATACTGAGTAATTCAAACAACAAGCTACATCGATAGGATACTTCACCCAACAATAAAAAATTGGTTATCATTTACCCTCACATCATTAGTGTCATTCTTAAAATATTTTGGAGAATATTCTTTTAAGTAGGTGTAGTCAGTTTAGTTAGCTACATATTTTTCCTTCATCAAAGTCATAGTAATGAACTGCAGCATTTAATATTTTTTAATATAATAAGACAAACTGAAGTGATGAATTAGTGAATTGCGTGAATAGTGAAAGTGAAAAACACTCCTGAAGTTACATGCCAAAGTTGAATCAATTAATCATTTTTAATTGGTTTATTTACACAAATATGCGAAGGAACCGATTCATGTAATGATTTAGACTTTCCAAGTCTACATTTGAGAACCATTTAGAAGAGCACATTTGATTATTCTTTCAGCACATGTATAAGCAGTAGCTATAGCATTTTGTTTGCATTGCATCTTAGCTTGTTATTTTAAAGGGGTCATCAGATGCTCATTTTCCACCAGCTAATACGATTCTTTAGAGTCTTAATGAAAATTCTATAGCATACTTTGGTTAAATTTTCTCAATAGTAGTGTAAAACAAAACCCTTTTTACCTTGTCAGAATCAGCTGTGTTTTGTTGCATTAAATGCTAATGAGCTCTGCTCACCCGCCCCTCCCTTGTGTGAGGTGATGATCCGAGCTCTGAGAGACTGTTTACTTTAGCCGCATTTAGCCATAAAACCTGTTCACTAGCACGTTATTAGGAAATGCGATTGCAAAGTGAAGCTGGATCATGAATGATTTCTGTGAACAAAGACACATTTTGGTAGATCAAGGCACATTCCCATCACAAACAAAAGTAATCCACTGCATCTTCAGTTACTCAGATGTCGGGAGTAAATGATGGCTGCTATGTTCATTATTACTTCCAACAACAGAACACCTCATTTGCTATTGAGCCATTCTTGTCTACATCTGCTCCGACAGTGAAACAATGGCGGACTTTTACAGCTCACTTAGGGCAGGTCTATGATAAAATGGCCTAGTTAATCAACTATCGTGACGCAGCACAGAAAAGAAGCTGAGAACAACCTGATTTGAAAAATGGAATATTATTTTTAGGGATTAAATAAAAACCACTGGGGGGATTTTTATCATTATAGGGTAGATGTGTAAACACACTGCCAACACACATTTATTGTATGTTCAAACAACATGTAAAAGTGAATTTAGCATCCGATGACCCCTTTAACAGCTTAACTTATGCCCCATCCACACGGATCCGGCGTTTTCAGAAGGTGAAACCGCTATTTTTTGGAACAGGGTCAGAGAGTGGATAAATTTGAAAACGCCGTCTTTGCGTTTTCGTGTGGACTGCGAATCCATGTATTTTCTGAAACTACATCATCAGCCCACGTTTCGCCCCTAGTCAAACAATGCTACGTCACATAACAGCAACAAAAACATGATCAATACAGAATGATTGTCTTTTTATTATCTAACAACACCGATTAATAAATGTAATGTTCCATGTTTGTTTGTATAACACGCGCAAGGTTTATGCGCATAGTCCATGTCTTCTTCTGCATTTTAGTGTATCTCTGTTGCAGAATTACAGCGCCACATGCTGGTCTGGCATGTATCCTACATCGTTTTGTGTTGGTTTTTTAGTTTCGTGTGGATGCAGATATTTCTTGAGACGAGGAAAAAAAAGATTGGATAGGGAAAGCTCTGGCTTTGTGTAGATGTAGCCTAACTCTAGATGGTTAAGTATTATCCCTATGAGTTGCTTCCCACCACTGAAACAGAATGGTAAGATTAGTTTTTTCTTTAGAACAGGTGCTCTGCATTTCCACTAACCAGGTTAATAAAATAATTTTTCTCTTAATGCAGGAATGAGAAAGACCTGCTGAAGTAATAGCATTGACTTTTGGGTTGGTTGCCACCTTTTTATAGAAAGGTGTATGTATCTTGTAATCTTTATGACTCTTTTGTGTCAAATCTTTGTAAAACTGAGAAGTAATAAAGGCCTGTGGATGTTTGGTTTCATAGGTGTTAAGGGTTGGCGAAATGAGCAGGCTGTCTCCAGCACATGAGAGATGATACTTTGATGGAGTTCGCATTTGAGGTTGAAGGACCCAAGAGGTGGCTGCAGCCTACAGGTTCACTCTGAAAGAGGCAAGTAACCTGTGGCCTCAGTCCAGCATTTCTCCAGGCAGAAACGGCGGCCTCCTCAAGTTACATGGTCTGTGGAGAATACAACAGCCATTTCTCCATTACTAACCACATTCAAAACAGTGCCGTGTGCGAGTTGGGAAATACACAGCTCCACGGTAGGTGCCTTGAACCTTAATCCTCCTCATCTTCAGGTGGTCAACACCTCTGAGGAGACCCATCTGTACACAAACTCACCTACTGCACTAGCTCTGATGAGATCAAGTGAGAATCTATAGAGGTGCCAGCGGACTGGAGATGGAGAGTGAGGATCATCCTCGAGGGAGTGATCTGTCTTTGTGTAAAGTCCTGTGACTTTCTTTTTAGTATCAGGTGCATTGTCTTGAGAACCCCAGCTGATGTTCTGAAGTGGAATTAGTTTGAAATTTCCCACATTAAAAGCGCCAAGGCCAGGTGGCTCGCCATTATATGGCCAAGCTGTGTAGAACTAAATCGGTTTGCACGTCTTTGGACAGGAATTCTGGAGGCCTTTTGAACACAAGTCATTTTTTACCTCAAACCATGGCTACTTTTAATCAGAAGTGTCAACAGATGCACATTTTTCACTCGTCTGTCTGAAGAACTTGGCATGTTTTCTGCTCCTATACAGCACGTTTTATCCCAACAACTGTATTTAAAAAATAAATGGTGCTGTATTGGTGCTTTACTTAGTGTAGGAATATATATATATATATATATATATATATATATATATATATATATATATATATATATATATATATATATATAAAAAGAGATGGTTTTGGTCTTACATGTTATTTAAATTTGAATAAATCACGCACAGTGTTATAAATCAATCAAGATTTCTGTTTCTTCTGTTTCTTCACATGTGTTTTCGCTCCCCAGCTAATAATCTTCATAGTTCTGCGATTGTCAGATCCAGTGTGCTCTCATCGGCCCATGTGTTCTGACTTGGTTACAGTAGTTAGATGTATGGCATGTGACGGCTGCACTTGTTGAAGAGGCTTTCTAAGAAGAAACAGAAGAAGCTGTAGTCTATGCTCAGGAAGTATCATGATGAAGAATGAACATACAGGTCATGCCCGAAATAAGACTTTGTTTTTACTTGTGTACATAAGTCTGTTCATCATGCAGAATGATCATATCACTTCAGAAGACTTTAAATGAAAAATAAAAATAAAAAAACAGCTGAAACATTATTCAAATATCTTCTTTTGTGCTCCACAGGGTAAAAAAAAATAAATTTGTGAGTTTAGAATAGCATGAAGGTGAATAAATGATGACAGAATTTTCATTTTAACACTTATGAACATTTGTCATACAGTGACTTATATTTAAAAATAAATAAATAAATAAAACTGCCTATGTTTTCTAAAATACCTTTCTATAAATACCACCCTAAGTGTTTTCCAGAGTCATTATGAATCTCTATGAAGGCCAAGGCTGTCTGTGCTCTCCAGCCCTGCAGGGAAGGCCTGGCTGACTTTGATACAGCTGGCATGCTATCAGACAGGTAGTTGAGAGGATTTAATGTGGAACAGTTCGCTTTCTATGGCAGTGAACCTGTTGCAAACAGAGGAGAGAAAAAGATGTAAGATGAATCCAGGCAGATCACAGTATGGCCTTGGAAAGTCAGCCAAAACATGGGAGAATGGGTTTCACGGATCCATAAAAGCTTTGAATTTGTTCGTGTGAACTGAATTGAAACAAAAGTACGACACGCATTTGTAATTTTCTGATTTATTACGGAAACGCTGAAGACAAACGCAGCAGTGTAGCCGTGTCGATTAAGTCGTCCATCAAAAAAAACTTCTTTCAAAGTAAGTTTTATTTTTTAAATGGCATGAATCACTGTTGTCAACAAGGGGCCAAGTGCTCGTCTGAAGCGCCTAGTCTTACTAATTTCTTTCTTTTTTGAAGATTACGTGCATTTCGCGCTTGTTAGGAAAAATTAAAAGCCTGGTGTGAGACAGCATCCCTGGAGAAAAAAAGAAAGCTGAATGAAAACAAAAACACTCCTGCAGGATGTGTGACAGCCCTCACCTCCGAACCCAGCAGTTGCTCGCTGGTTTCAAATCACCCTAACGACCACATAATGACCTCACTTGAGTCACCTGCTGCTGTGACCAGGCTTGACCTGGCATCACTTCTGGAAAAAAATCTGTAGCCTTTTAGAAATGCCTCGCAGAAACTATGCGGACTGGCTAACATGCCATCTCAGCTGCTTGTTTTCCAGTTGAGTTTTTGAACATTCTTGGCATCCCAATTGTGTTCAGATAAAGTAGTTTGTAGTTTTGTTGTAAACTGATAAGGAACTCGAACATACAATCTGAGATGAGGAATGTTATGGAAAGGAAACTATCTTGCTGGATACATCCTGCCCTGTGAACAAAGGCCTTTGCCAGATGAGACCCCTGGGACCTTTGCACTACTCTTAAACACTCAGAACATTTATGCTGCTTTAAATTTCCTTTTACATCTTTCCCATGATGTCTCAGCTCAGGGATATTGTTTTCCAGAGCTGCAGGTCTTTATTTTGAATGCTCTGAATCACATATGTTTGCCTTGGTCTAAGTTTCTACATGGTTTTAGTTATAAACAAAAATAGTCACATTCGACAGATTTATTTTTTAGTACGATAACTTTCAGTTTGGATCTGAAACCGTTCTTTAGAACATTATCTAATCGTTGTGCCATGTGTTGTTTACTGGCATTGAGAAACATACTTTAATGTATACTTGAATGTCAACAGAGGTGTTGTTTCTTTTATGTTTTATTTCATAACATAGTTTGAAAAGACACATCTCCTCTTCAGTGAACATTCATTGAACGTTTGGAATTAGGAAGCTTGGGCCATTGTGCCAATTCCCATGAAATCTCTCGATATTTCTTTCACTTGTTCTCCATTCGTAATTAGTCGTGGTCAGGCTGATCAAAGGCCTCAGGCGGCCGGTTGCATGTGAACCAGCATCTCTCGTGATGACATCCGCAAACCAGAATGAAATATGAAATATCAAGTTTCCACGGATGCATGCACTTGTAAGGAAAAAAAAGCGAAAGAATTGGGGGATTTTCACACCGATAATGTGAAACATTTGGTGCATGTTGTTGGCCTCTGAAGAGGAAAATCCAGAGCCAGAAGTGGTCTGGCAGTAAAACAGAAGCAAGTCAAATGCTAAAACAACAGCAGTCATTGAGAATCACTGATTTAGATGTCATTATAGCGTCTTCCTACACAAGATAGCTGGACTCTCATGGAAGACTATTATGATTTGTGCACTCAGGCATAGCATGGCGTGGCTTACCATGAAGGAAACTAAACAGACCTGTTCTTACTTGTGTTCCGCTTTTTAAAGCACAATGTATTGCCAGAAAAATAACCACTTTTTGCAGCTGCAATAAATATTTTGGTTAATATTGAATGGCGGTCTGCATGTTTTGCAGTCAGGCATATGGAAACACATTCTCTCAGAATTAAACATTTAGCATGTAATTGAATAAAAAAAAAAGTTACATTGTGAGATATAAAATAGGTCAGAATTGTGGTATATAAAGTAAACTTGTGAGCTATAACTTTGGTATTACAGTTTAACACCTTTATAAAAATATATATATATATATATATATATATATATATATATATATATATATATATATATTTATTTATTTATTTTTTTTTTTTTTAAAGGTGTTAAACTGTAATACCAAAGTTATATACATATATACTCAGAACTGAAGATTGCACACTTCACACCTTCAAAAAATTGAATTAGATTGCTTTCATTGTGTAAATCGCTCTCTAAAAATAAATACAAGCAGTCATTTCGTGTTAAAGTTTTTCTGCTGCATTGTAAGACACGTCTGAGGCCAGATCCGGGCAGAGCTGAGGTTTGCACAAATTTGTTTATCTGAACCAAATGACTCACTTCATCCTGCTGCTTCATTTGGAGGTAAATGTGGTATAGAATTACCCTATGGCCACTCACTCCATCTTTTGTACAAAGGCTGATTCAAACAGACCGGCAAGAGAGAGAGAAAGGCTGTGGGACAGAGAGTCATCCCTCACTTCAGGCTTCCCCAACCATCACATATTCCCCTGCAGCTCCGAATGAAGTAGCAGACACTGTAACAAACAGCGTTGTCTCAGACAGGTGCAGGTGGCAATCAAAGTCTTAACGACCAAACGTATGGCCTCCTACCAAGCTGTATAAGCAAATAAACAGAGAGTGGCTTCAAGTGGATGGATGTGTAACTTCTGCTTGACAGTGGGCAAAGTGTAACAGAAGCCAAACGACGCTTTATCTGTTTAGCAGACGCACCCCGCTCAAAAGTGTGGAAGCCATTGCCAGTGCAAAAGGCCACCGGCAGGGATACAGTGTGTTTTTAATTGCCCTCTATGCTTTCTCCATGTGTGGAGGCCAGATCTAATCCAAACAAGTGAGGGTGAGGGGTTTTGTGAGGTAGATTAAAGGTGTCTGTGGTCTGTGTTAAAACATCCTAGCTAGCCTGTCCAGTCATCTTAACAGGCTGCACACATGGGAGTCAACAGTACAAAGAAGCACATAAATCTCCAAAGTGCCTTTGTCAGTTTTACACTCAAATTAAGGATATAATGGATGGAGGTGGGGAATGTTTCCCATTGAGATCATGTCACTGACCTTCCGCATCCGAGTCCTAGCATTTGTTTCTGTCACTGTGTTCCTCAAAACTGACAGGGATTGTGTGAATCAATTGAATGCATCCTTGCTGAATAAAAGTATTAATCCATTTTAAATGATAGTGTTTATGTGTGTGTGTGTGTTTATTTTATTACTATTTTAGGTTACACGTTATTCTAAGGTGTCTTTGTTATAGTGTAATTATACATTTAAGTACTAAGTTATATTAATTAACTACACAGTACACAGTACTTACTATATGGTTAGGGTTCGGATTAGGGTTTGGCCTAGGGTTACTTGCATGTAATTATGCATAATTACATAATTGTTATTATAATATGTAACATGTAACCTTAAAATAAAGTGTTACCCTTTTTGGTTTAATTTTGTTCATGTTAGCACATGCATGCAAATGTGATTTAAAAAAAAAAGATTTAAATAAAACATCAAAAATATCTAAAATAAACATGTTAATGACTAGACAACTTCTAATAGTGATAAATGCCAAACTGTAGAGCACGATTTTCCTGTACATCATAAGCGAAAATCAAGTCTTTGTGAGAAACTGCAAAAAGGAAAGAACACTTGAATGATTTAAACCTTTTATTGCTCCTGATATTGCCAAATGGTGACTTTTTATAAGGCCTGTGCCATGAGGTAATTTTGGTCTCAATTTTGTAGTTTTTTTCAGTTTGCTTTGATATTATTCACTTTATTCAAGAGCATGGTTTTACAATTACAAGCTAGATAACTGGTGCTAACATAGCGACTGTAACCCTAACAGTACATAACACATAATAATGTGCACATGAACATGATTTAGGTCAATAATATTCTGTTTTTATCACTGAGAAAAATGCCAGGATTCCTCAAGGATTAAAAAAACTATATATATATATATATATATATATATATATATATATATATATATATATATATATATATATTTATAAGAGCTAATGTGCTACACCTTTCTCACAGACTGTGAAAACTGATTTAGACTTCCTCAGCTCAATGCTTTTTAACAGTGACAGATGATTTGACTCATCTTTCCTCCTTTTGTAACTCAGTGCCTGCTCTCTCTGTCTGGTTTAGATCTTTTGTTTTATGGGCCGACTCATGGACCACCACCAAGGTCTAATTGCTTCAGCATAACCTTTCACTCCTTTGGTCATGATTAGTTGTCCTGCTTCTTTATCATGTGGCTGACAAACAAGAGGCCCTACCATATTTGTGGCAGCAGTTCTTTTGTGATGAAATAATGTCACTTGATTCTTCAGCAATGTTCTCCCACCAATCTTGATAAACAATAGTTTTTACAATCAGAGATTTTTTTGAATGAATGAATGAATACAGAGTTTTGAGTGAGGAAACTACATAAAATTCAGTTTGCACAGTATAAAAACCATGACATCTATGGAATGTCCCTATAAACATGGAAACCAATGTGTGTGTAAGTGTGTATATGCAGACTTTTTTTTAGCACCTCCTTGTAAGAGCTAATATGTCATTTCTTTCTCACTTTGTCTCTCCTCACCATCTCTCACTTGCTTTCTTTTTTCCCTCTCTTTCTTTCTTTTTTCACCATGTAGAATCCATGCAGTTGAGCCAGATCTGTTGGTTTCTTCCACCTGCCAAGGATTATGTTATATGAGGACTGTCAGCGTCTCTTTGATGCAACTCTTGGATGGAGTGGAAGTCAACAGCAATGACTTCAACATGTGTCTAATCAGATGGTCGGCGCTTTGTGAACTGGAGCTGCTTTGTAGCTTTCAAACATGGATCAGCTTTTCTGAATTAAGGACTCCGGCTGTAAAACAAAAATTAAGTGTGGATACAAGCTTTCATTCACAGTGTAAGTCATGATGGTTGATAATGAAGCCAGTTAAATGTGCTCTGTGTTCTGAAGAATTTAAGGATTGCTTGGTTTTTTGGCCCCCATTGAAAAATGTTCTGCTGCCTAAGAGTCCTACAGATGAATAACCTCGATGAGAGTGTATTACATGTATGTCTCTAAACAAATCATACTTAACAGACAGGACTTGTCTTGTGCTTTGCTGTGTTATCTCAGAGAAAGGTACGCTCAAAGATGAATTCTCACTGACGCAGAGCTATCTGTTTATATGATCGACTGCTTTCTTGAGCTGCAGGAGCGTTAAGAGATAGATGAGTTATCTGGCCATCTTCAGCTCTGCTCTGCACCGCTTTCTTGCTCTCTTTTTCTATTTTTACTTTTCTCATTGTCTCACAATGCACGAAGCTGTTGTGCAGCCTTCCCTCTGTTCTGAAGGCCTTATGTTAGATCAGGTGTTGCTGAACTCTTTGAATATTTACCCAGTTAGATGCTTTAGAGTAAAGGTCAGCTGGTAGGTCACCAGAAACGGGTCACAGGTCTGTTCTGATAGAAAAATAGAAGTGAAAAGCAATGTCTTAAAACAAAATTGCTTCACTGCTTATGTTTTATAAACATTATTAATGATGGAAAAATATTTTCCTGCAAAACATCAATAGCATCAACAAAAACATATATAACACTATATACATATATATATAATACTATTGAAGTCAAGGGGGAGCGGAAACTGTTGAGTTACCAATATTCTTCAAATATTTTCATTTCAACAATCAAATCCATATAAGTTTTGTATAGCATGAAGGTTCACACATGCTTATAGAACTGTTATTTGGAGGTAAACTATACCTTTAACGATATATCTCAGAATATTTATTACTTCATTATTTTGTATTTATTTAATTTTTTCAGATATGGGAAGCATATTTTATTTTATTTACTTGTTACATTTAGAAGTCATTAAATCCTGTTGTGTGTGTGTGTGTGTGTGTGTGTGTGCGTGTGTGTTTAGTCCCATTGTCAAATGAACACTTTTTTTTTCATTTTGAACTGTAATATAAATATTTTGGATGATATATAACCTTGAATCAACAAACAGAACTAACAATTATTGCTAAATGTGTGACTGAATCATATAATAACTTAATAATATTGATAGTTCATCGTCTAGCTGACTACGTCTTGTATTATTATTATTATTTTTTCTAAAATCCTGTCAAATGTGCACAAACTACTAGCTACTACTAAATATTGTAGAAACATAATTTTCTGTAAAGTTGCTTTGTAACGATTTATTTTGTAAAAAGCGCTATACAAATAAACTTGAATTGAATTGAATATTATTTCAGTTCACTGGCTAGTTTTTGTTCACTAGTTTTTGTGATACTGTATTAATTGTATTTTAATGTAATACACACATTCTGTTTATCATCTACACAGAGCAAACATTTTCCATCTCAGACCAGCCCATTCTTCATTTCATGGAAATTTCCGAAATGAACAACTTATTCTCTGTTAATATTGCCACATGTTTTTATCAGCACTTTAACACCCTCTTTGTTTTCTGCAAACAAGACTCTGTTTCCTAAAACATATTTGCACCCTCATCCCTTCTGCACTGAAAAACATATTAACATTTTCACCCAGGTGCATATGGACATATTATAAACACTGCTAGAAAGAGAGAGAGAGAGCTGCCTGTGCATCTCTGTTCAAGCAGACATGAAGCTGGAGCACTGACAGCAGCGTTCATAAGGTTTCAATATCTGAAAGGTGCCCCCCCTCCGTCTCTATAGTGTCATGTAATACAAAACTGTGGGAGACTATAAAAATATTAGCATGTGAAACATTAAAACTAATTCCACTTTTCCTGGTCACATTAACACACCATATCTGGCTGCCTCCTCTTGACCTTTTGGTCTATTCGATACAATACCTTTCTTTTTTTTTTCTTTTTTTTTCAAGAGACGTTCTCTGAGGTGTGTGTATAAGACAAATGTTGACAACAGTGCAAAACAAAATCCTTACTCTGTTCTTAAGAACAATGAAATCTGATATTGACTGAGCTTCTGTTATGAATATATAAGTATCATGTATGAAACTATATTTAAAATGGTTACTAATCCAAAATGATATCAGTCTGTCTTTGAAAATTTGTACGGTCTGTGCCTGTGTTGCAATGTGTTTAAGTGTGTTGTGTGTGTGTGTATGTTTTTTTTTTCAGCCAAATAAAAATCTAAATACTGGCCAAGTGAATGTAAATTGCTTTGGTCGTAGCTTTACATTTGAGAACAATTCCATGAAGGCACAGTCACTGGGCACCTATTGGTGCGGTTTGTCCGTGAGCCGACTGAGTGCAGACGTGTCTTTCACTTGTTCGTCATCAGTCAAAAGCTCATTTGTCCCGTCAGCCAGCCGTACAGAAGCAGACAGCACCAGTCTCTCTGTGAAGGCACTGATTGGCTGCCGTGTGGGATGGAACGTCCTACTCCTCTCTGACTCCACGTTCATTTCTCAGCCTGCCGAAAGGAAGCTCATTTATCTCCAGTGTCACTCCTTTTTTATTCCTTCATTTTCTTTGGCTCTGTCCATGCACATACAGCTTGTGAGTCACTCTAAGCCTTCATTCATTCAAATGTCAAAAAGATGCTATTTTAGAAAATGGTCACTGGTCATCAATAATCCTTAGAGATTAATAATTTCCGTAGAGGATTTACATGGTATGACTAATGAATAACTGAGTATGTACATGCACATTTATTTTCTACTTAACTTTACAAAGTGATAATTTTCCACATTTGCAGTGAGGACTAATAACCTGAGATTTCATTATTTTCAGTTTAATGAAATACTTGTCATAATGGATCATATTATAATCAATAAACATGTTTTTGTTAGTATTTGGTGGGTCATTTCTGTTATGCAGCACATTGCTGTGTTTATTTTGTCTACATTAGATTTTTTTTTTTGTATTCTTTTTTTTTGTGTGTGTATATGTATAGTATTATCATCCTAATTCTGTATATATTTTGTATACATTAGCACACAAATTATATACATAATTAGGATGATAATGCAATTCTATAAAAGCAACAATGGGAGTGGAAAATTCTGCACTTGAGCAACTGACAGAGCACAAATTAAAAATCAGGGACGCAGTGCAAAATGGGTTAAAACATGCTTTTTGGGGCTGTTAAATAGTGGACCAAAGCTACCGTAGAATGACTAAGTCAAACTTTAGTAAATCACAATACTCCTCGAAGAAAATTTTGCAGCTAAAAGTAAAAATTCAACAAATACATATGCAATAAGGTTAGTCTTTTTTAGTAAATCCTTGCAGTATTTTTCACATTGGCGCAAGCAGATAGTAAATCTAGCCCATGGTGTAACACCAGCAGAGGTAGGAGAAATAGTTTGCCACAATAAATCTGATCTGCATTCAACATTATAATGACACATGGTGATAAGATGTTAGTGTTTGATGTTTTTTTTTCTACACCAAAACTGACATTACAGCTTTTAGATGATGGGGTGAGAGAATGGTCGGCACATCTGTAGACCAGCGGAAATACCAAAATCTTGCATGCTTCTTTGATTGTAACATTTAAGATATCATGTGCGCTACCAGCGCTGCTGCTGCAAAGCATTAAACTCAGTAACCGATCTCTTGTAAAATGCGCTTGGAAATATTATAGACATGGAACGCATGAGCATAAGGATTCCACACGGTTATCCTAGGAGATGATAAACAAAGGGATAAGGTGATATACTTTAAGTGATATATTGAGCACATGTGGAATTGCGCAAAGAGAGAGAGAGAGAGAGAGAGAGAGAGAGAAAGAAGAGAGAATAAAAGAAGAAGGTTGGGGGTTGACGACTGAGGCTTCACCTCTGATTTATTCTAATCCGTAAAGGTTAGTGTATCTAAGAACAGATCAGTTCGGTAGATCACATCACCCCACATCCGTTACACATTTGCTTCCCTCCCAAATCTTTTTACAAAAGGCTGAGAGGTGGAAAAGAGCTGCTGACAAAAAAAAAAAAGCAATGGACAGATGAAGGACAGAATTGTCCAGCCTGGAAAGAGTCTTCCAGAGACAAAAGGAAAACCTCTAGCAGAGATTAATGTTCTTCTCTATATATTCCAATCTAGAATCCAGATCTGCTTGTCTTTTATGGCTTTCTGTGCATTCCTTTGGTATTGTACGCTCACGGAAATAGCTGTATCACCCTGTTCGGCAGGGCGTTGCAGTAACTGCAGGCAGTCCGTTTGGATCTGCTCGTGTTCTAGCAAAGCGGATCTGGCGACTTCATCTTCACACAAACCTCAAGGACTGTGGTTCTTCAAATCGTTTGTGTTAACTTTTATGGAAAGTGTTTATGCAGGGTCAGGGACACCGCCTTACACTTCTCTTGTCCTCGGGCAGGGTTTTACATGAGGTTGAGTGTTTTGTGCTCACAGAACATAAAAGCAATGTTCACAGCTGCAGAATATGGTTACCAGTCTGGTTTTGGAGAGCTTGAACCTCTTTGTTTTTATGACTTTAAAATTTGCTTTAATTCTAATTATTCGTTATTATCACCAAATCTTGGATTTAGTCTTTTTGTCACCTTGTTTTCTTTCTATTTGCACAGGTTTTGCATTGCTCTTCGTAAGTGATTGAGCATAGGCCTCTCTGATCTGAGCGTATGCAACTTGGTTTTTGAGTGATAAAACAAAAACTAAATATTTATTTGCAAAAATTTAACCCTATAATTAGTTAGTTCTAAAAAATAAATACAAAACTTATTCTACTTGAAAGAAAACAAGTAAAGATTCACACTACTAAATAGTTGATTAATCCCTGAAAAAGCGTTAAAATTATCCAATATTATTTTGGAAGTTGTTAAACCCTGCTTGAGCAAAATTAATAAGTTTTATTCCAATGCAAAAACAATAACTAGTATTTTTTGGGGTAGAGACAATCCTGAGCAGAACACAACATGACGGTTAAAGCCAGATTGAGACTTGTTTAATTGTGTGCCTGAGCCTGTTTGGTCATCTCTGTACATTGGAGGGGTCAAGTCAAAGAGATGTCCATTCAAAACCACAGTATATCACATTCCCAGGAATAGCACTGGCAGTGTGAGAGGAAGTAGACATTTGCTGTGTCCTGCTGAGTCCTCTGCAGTTAAACGACCAGTCTCTCACCAGGGGAAAGCATACCAAAAGGACAAACAATGCAGGAGAAACAAATGCACTTGACATCCCAAGTAGAAAGACAAATAGAACATTAGCGAACAAGAACATTTAGAAGTTCAGATGTGCATGTAAGACTAGTTTCCATTGCATCGATTACTAAGTGTGTGTGTCTCTTGTGCTGTATTTTGTGTTCTCTTCCCTGTGCCCAGGATAATATTGGACTCAGTAACTGATCCCATGATGGATGAGTTTTTCATGAAATCCCACTTTCAGATGGACGCTAAAAAGAGTAAGATCATATTTATTCTTTTTGATAGGGCACCATTATGAGAAACAGATTGACATATTTAGAGACATGTCAGAACATTTCCTTTGCATTCCTTTTTAGACTTTCCACTTCACGTTTACATCTTTTTTTTTCTTGTTTTCCAGTAAATTTCCTTAAAACAGCTATTTTATTGAGAAGAAAAAATTCCATAATGTAAGACCTGCATGAATTTTTTTTCCGATAACTTGAAGTTAATTCATTTTTCCCGTTTAGTGAATTTATTTGATTCATAACCCCAGTAGCAATTTATTTGTATTATTATTTTAACGATAAGTGGGATTTATGCTTTAAAACACAACTGTTTTCCAGTTTATGTTATGGTGATGTTTTATTTCGGGGGAATCAAACTATTTTTATTCAGTGAATCCCTTCTTGTAAATTATATGATTTTTTGTTAAGCCACCTTTACAGTTTCTTTTTTATGAAAGCCTTTTCGTAAGTCTGAACAGATAACATAACCAATTCATAATGCAGAGCTGCAGCCACATAGCTGCTTGCATACAGAGCTAAATCATATTCCCACCCCTGCTTCCCATTTTATGCCTCTTCCTAGGAAATCTTCTTCTCACATGAAGCGTTGTAATCTGGTGCTCTTGGTGCTGTGGCATGGTTAACATGAGGGTGTGAGATCTGAACTCTAAAAAAGGACAATAGTACAGTCATGGGGAGCACAAGGGCAAAGCAGAGGACTTGTGGAGACCTGTAAGGCCTCTATACCAAAAAAAAGGACCCATGTTCCAGGACCTCTCCTGCCAGTCTCCCATGGATTACCTTCCAGGGCCTATATGGATTAAATGTTCTTAAGAAGCGGTAAGACTATCCAACAAAGTGTTTGGAAGGCTTTAACATGTCAGGCTTTGAGCGAACTAAGGTTTCAAGGGCCAAATGATATCCATTGAGAGCCATGTCAAGCCCTTTGGTTGCATAAGAAATGGCTTTTATGGACCGCTACAATGGAGCAAGAGAGCAAAAAAATCTTTTTATACAAAATGAATATGTGAAAATCATCCCAACAATAGTTCATCATTCAAATCTCGAAGAAGACAAATACAGCTGAGCGACATTGAAAGAAATATGGATATACTGAAAGGTCTGGTTACAATTATGGCCTTTCCAAGATGATGCAGTTTTGATAGTCAGAACCCCTCCTGGGACCTTCTGAAGGACACATCCACCATAATGGAGGCTGGGGGTGAGGTTGAGGAGCTTCATGCCATCTTCTAGGCACCTCCGGAACATCCCACTGCTCTAGAACTTGTCAAGTGCTTGTGTTTGAGTTCCCTCAAAAGAACAAGGATTCTGCGCCAAGCCACTCGTAAATAACCCCTCTCCATTGGGAAGCAGCTGAGGCAGGAAGAGCGCCCGAGTTTTGATACTTATTACAGATGCAGAAAATTTCATTTTGATAAAGCAGAACTGGGTTTAACGACCTCTCTGATCACAAGGGGAAAGCATCTCTGCACTGTCCATCTGATGTATTTATTAGCCATGTTTGTACATAGAAGGTAATGGAGTTCAGCGGCTGTGGAGAAGAGGGATCAGCTACAGGTCTCGTCTATTTGAATGAATAACTCTTTCTGCTGTTACAACAGAGCCTCTGGATGAGATTTGTAACGGTCAAGCTTGGAAAGAGAAGGTTAAGCATGTTTGGTCCTCAGGGCCAGCAGGTTGGGGTTTCAGGGTAACAGATGTGAGATGCTCTGAAATTTGAAAATGATTTAGAGGGTGTTGGCAATACTACAATCCCTGACGCTGGACTGTCATTAGGTTCTCAATAGGGCCTTTCGCACCGCTTTAGTTCTAGAACTAAAAAACTGTACTGGTACGATTTTGCCTGAACTATTTCCCAGTACCATTTTAAAGGGTTGCATTCGCACCAACAGTGTGTACTAGGGAGTGACGTAAGCCGGTCGACAGCAATGTCATTTGTGCGTGGCGTCCAACAACATTAACATAGAAGAATAACGTTAACAACAGGAGGATGGAGGACGCTGTGATCGGAGCTGTGTTTTTGTTGCGTCTCGTGGGTTATACAATGGACATGGAATGTCGACGTATACGTAAAGTGATTGAAAAAACGGAAAGGAGGAATAATAATCTCCAATGACAACCGGGAGAGTTACATTTGCTAAAAGTGCCTGCACTTCAGCGTCCATCCATCTATCGCCGTTCATCATACTTGCGAAATAAGTTGAAACAATGTTTACAGTATGTTTACACTGCATTTTAAATCATGGCGGGTGTGGGCGTTTTCGAACTAGTCTCGCCAATCATTGTCTACTTATGTAACGGTTAGTAGCAGTTGTGCTGGTTAGACCCTGCTCCGGAGCAGGAGCTAATTTGGTCTCGAAAAAAGCAGTCTGGGACTAAAATCGCACCTAGTTCCGGCGGTGCGAAAACGCCCAAAAGTGGGTAGTTCCACAATTAGTTCTGGTACTATGAAAAGGTTCTGTGGTGCAAAAGGCCCTAATGCTGGGTTACAAGCAGCCACCTAATTGGTTTGTTTTAAGAGTTTTGTCCTAATTATGAGTCAGAATTGAATTATATAATTACAGTAAGACTACTTATGATAATTTTATAATAAAACATTTACACTACAAAAAAAAAAAAATTCAACTTCAAAAGATTAGGGTTAGTCAGATATTTATTTATTTATTTATTTATTTCATAAGACATTTTTGTTGAATAGGAATAAATAAAAAAAATTAAATACATTGAAAAATAATACACACACACACACACACACACACACATTTATCTATCTATCTATCTATCTATGTTTA
Organism: Carassius gibelio; assembly: GCF_023724105.1. Lineage (NCBI taxonomy): Eukaryota > Metazoa > Chordata > Actinopteri > Cypriniformes > Cyprinidae > Carassius > Carassius gibelio. The sequence continues at coordinate 28,321,732 of NC_068400.1, forward strand.
TTTATTTATTTTAGATCAGTTTTCCCCACAAAATATTCACCATGACCTTTAACCTTTAGGTGAGGTAACTGATGTTGATGAGCTGAAATAGACTTAATTTACTGAAAATGGTGTCAAGTAAATCCAATAGCTTTGGCAAGACTGTTTGAGTCCTGATGAAAGCAAGGAACATTCAAGCAAGTCGTCGTGAACATGTCGCTGCGTCTGTCTTGCGTCACCAATAGCTCAACTGGGTCAAGTTTGTTACAAGCCAGCGCAGTCAAGCATGACACACCAGAACAGTATCCTTTTTTCCTTTTCCCTTTTTCAACATGTGGTGCTTTTTGAAGTAACACAGGCTATTATATGCACTTTGCTTTTCCCATCAGTTCGTCAATTTAAAACCAAATCGATGCTTTTGTCATTCTCTACGGTCCAGTATACATTCTGAGTTTCCTCCAAAATAATAGCCCATATTTTCTGCAGCGATATAAAAATGGTTGAATTGGACCATTAAAAAGTTAGCTTGGACTGTAAGAGCAGCCATTGAAGGTACGGGCCTGGAAGTGAATACTTAGCAGCAGTAATTGTAAAAAATCTGGATTGTCAAGCCTGAAAGGAGCCTATCAGCTTGGCAGTGGGTGGGAGGGGTTAAAAGATTTTATTATTTCCTTTGAAAAATGTATTCCAATTTATAAGAATACTCTCGCAAAGGTGTCATATACAATTCCCCTTTCTCTCTTCCTACTAAATCTTTCAGGCAGAAGCTTTTAAAACTTCAAATGCACCAATATCCTCTTACACATGTCATGGTATAGCCCTATATAGACTTTCCCTGGTCACTCAGTGCCTGAGACACCAACGTGTTTGGTGGAAATGAGAATTTTCCACTGAGGAAGGAACAGTAAAAGACTGTACTAGTGGTCTGGCTTTTCCATCACCTCTGCAGACGCTACCATCACATCAAGCAAGGCTGACGGGCCGTCCACTGCATGGAGGCGGTTTCTTAAATGTGACCCGCTCTGTTGTCATTCATTACGAACACAGCCGTCTGTCCTCCAGTTCTGCTGGGTCACTGCCAAGCTACTGCATTTAGTGTGAAGATTTGAAGATTCAAGAAATACTTTAGGCCATTACAATTATCAGTGTTGGGGAGTTACATGTAATAGGGTAATTTAAATACAAAATAAATGTAACTATTCCATTACAGATACTGAGAAAAATGTGAAATAAAAATCTTTTACACACCGTCATGTTCTTCCAAACCTGTACGACTATTTCAAAATGGGATATTTCGAAGCATGTCCATTACACTCTTAAAGTTCTTTATTTACCCCTAAAGGGTGCATATTTCTTATTTAAAGGTTCATATTTGTACCTCAGTGGTACATATTACTACTACAGTACTACTAGTGTATGATGAAATTACTGTAGATTGGAACCAGAGAAAAGAGCATCTTGGACATTGTAATAAATGTATTTTATTGTGTTTCACGTAAATTCATACAGGTTTAGTGTGACATGAGGGTGAATAAATGATTTTGTTTTGTTTAGTTTATATGTGTGTATAGTGGTAAACTATCATTTAAATATAATGCTTCTTAGTTTTACAAAAAAGGGTTGGTCTTTAGGAAGAGGATTTGTTAAAGGGGCGCACAGAAACAGGTATGTGGTGAAGTACCTTTTTCCACGTGATGAGTGACAGAATGAAGTTGGCGCTTGGCCATTTCTGCCTCTTATTCATAGCCATGCTCTCATCAAACAGAGTTATCCACTTCATTTCCTTTAAGAATCAACAGCACTTAAACCTGGAAATTAGTTTGCTGGATGTTTCTATTATAAGCAGGGCTAGATATGACAGATTTTTTTTACTGCCATTGGCAAAGAGAGCTCATTTGATTCCAATTAGTTTGTGTGGATTTAAAGCTTGAACACACCCTTTATTTTCCTAAGCACTGTCATGACTCAAGTGACGGCAAATTGCAACAGAGCAAACAGAAGTGATGTATTATGTATGGGTCGATACAATTTCCTAACATGACGCTATTGTAAAGTGCAGTAATTATAACGGCAAACATATATGTGCTGTTTAAGCACATAACCTGTGGGTGTGGGACTAATGATGGTTTTGAACGTTGCCTCATGGGGTCATATTTGGTGCAGCGGATATAAATCTTTCACTCTGTTACTGTAATGTGTGCAGGAAGTCTTACATTTGGCTGCCGCTAGCAGCTGAGCTGCACATGTTACACCCCATGTCTTTCATAGGGCCTCTTAATAGTTTTCTGAGGAGAAAAAATACTTCACAGTATACTTAATTATCATATTATTATCTTTGAACAAAACACTCAGGGCAAATTTGTATTCTGGTACAGCAGTAATGTCCTAATCTTGAAGTTGTTCAGCAAGGAGTACTGCATACAGTTTATTTTTAAAGAGGTAATATAATTTTTTCCCTCTAAGAAAACATGAGGGTTTTTCTCATAGATTTCACCAAAACGCCTTTGATCAAGTGATAGCCATGCTCCAAAAGCTGTTTTGCAGGTGAGAGTATTTTAAGACTCGTCAATTTTCTATAATGAGCTCTAAGACATAAATCATTTGCTACCACACATTCAAACCAACCTTAAAGTGACAACACCAAGAAATGTAGACGTCCCTTTGTGATTTTGTATCAGACTCTAGTAACCCTTAATGTGAGGGATAAACTATTCTCTGGAAATACAGAGCATGCACAGAGGTAAGAAAATATTCAGCAACTTTAAGATTGTTTTGGTTAAAAATATATATATTTTTCAATTTTTCATATTTTTTTAAATGATTACTGTGATATTACAGTATTCTATTGTTTACATATCAGCTGGGCAACAATCTGATTATGATGTGAATGTGCATGATGTGTTGTATTTCTGAGGTCATAATACTTTCACAGCAATAGGACAGCTATTATCTCAGTCCTACACATCAAAGTAAGGGTAGGTAGCTGTGTGTCAAGAGACAGGTTTCAGGAGATATATCTGAGGACTTCAGTGTCCAAACTGACATGAGGGGGCATCACCCCTCGCTCTCTCAGGTTCCCGCTCAAGTCTTTCATGTTGCTATGTAAAAGACAACACATCTTGTGAAACTTAAAGGAGGAGTCAAGTGTGTGTATTTACTGTTGTGCTCCAGAAACCAATACGTACATCTTTGAAGAAAAGCTAACTTGTTATTTTGGCAGTGAAATGCATAAAATGTTTTGTTGTAAATCATAAATGGGTTTTGGCATTGTTTGCTTAATTGAAGAATGATTGAAATACAATAACACATACACATTTTACAAACTTGCAATTAATAAAAGTCTCAAAAGTAATACAAACTCTCGAAGTAACTATTTTATTGTACTACAAGCATTTGTATAAATGCCTCATAGTACCGGCTGGATTGAAAACAGCATTGCTTCAGAGGAGTCCATCTCAGGTATCCTCCACAGTAAAGTCCATCTAGCCCATTGCCAGATGATGGTCAGGGGAAGAGGCTGGCAGAGGAAATGCCACCTGGATAGAGGAGGAAACATGATATGTTCACAGCTCTTCCTCATTGTCAGATATGGTATGGATCAGTTTAGTAACAGGCTCCTCTGTGTAGTCTTTCCCCTGTAAGGCAGGTCTGAGTCTTAAATCTAAATATCTGTGATGTGACAGCTCATCACACCTAACTTCTCCGCTATGCAGAGGCCTTCAGTGAGAGAATTAGACACGGCACACAAATCAAGATATTTACCGTTGCTATTTATTCTTAAAAGAAACAGGTGGACCCAAAGGTATTTCATTTCATTTTGAGACTATGTAGCTTACAATTATCTCATATTAAAAATAAAGGTTCCGAGAGGGTGTTTTTGCAGTGATGTTATAGAAGAACCATTTTTAGACTATAAAGAACCTTTTCTGCATGTTTAAGGTTCTTTACAGAACCACTGATGCCAATAAAGAAACTTTATTTTTAAGAGTGTAGTCCCTTTGTTTTATTCATGCATTTTTACCCTGAGCTCTCAATTAGTCTCTGTCTATCTTCATTTACACATGAGTTTGGTTGTGTTTCTCCGTAGTTTACAAGTATTTATCATTTAAGTCTGTGCATTTATTTTCATCGTGCAAATCCTTATCCGAGGGCCACTGTGGCCTGATGGTAAGAGAGTCGGACTTGTAATCTGAAGGTCACAGGTTTGAGTCTCAGTGCCAGCATGAGTTGGCGGTGGGTCGAGTGAATAAACAGTGCTCTCTTCCATTCTTAATACCCATGGCTGAAGTGCCCTTGAGCAAGGCACTGAACCCACAATTTCTCCCTGGGTGCTGGAGCAAATAGCTGCCCACCACTCTGGGTGTGTGTGTGTGTGTGTGTGTGTGCGCGCGCTCCCTACTCACTGCTGTGTGTGTGCACTTGTATTGGTTAAATGCAGACCAATTCTGAGTATGGGTTACCATACTTAACAAATGTAATGACTTTCACTAATTGCAATTAAATGTGACAAATAGTTTGTTTAAATCTTCTATTCTGAAAAATGTTTCCACACCAATATTAAGCATCACAACTCTTTTCAACAGTAGTAACAATAAATAAAAAGAAATATTTTTTGAGCATCAAATAAGCATTTCTGAAGCATCAGGTGACACTGAAAACTGGAGTGATGGCTGCTAAAAATTCAGCTGTGACATCACGGAAATAAATTCTATTCTAAAATATATTCAAATAGAAAACAATCATTTTAAATTGTAATAATATTTCACAATATTAGCGTTTTATTCTGTATTTTTAACCTAATAAAACACACTTTAGAAAACATAAAAAAATCTTAGCAACCTCCAAATGTTTTGAATGTGTAGTTATTTTAGAACACGCAGAATATTGTTTAATAAGACACAGTTAATTCAATCATTTACAAATGACTTTAACGCTCTAGACCAGTGCAGATGTTCCCTGATTCACTAGGAGCCCAAACCACATTAGCGATAATGAGTTATTCAAATCGATTCAAATCAGCTATTGTAGTGGTCAGCCCATGCTGATTGTGGCCAAAAACTGAAAAAGTGGTATAGTGGTCAGTCTGCGCCTGTTGTGTCAAATCAAATAGCCTGCAGATGTTTGGATCGTCGTAAGATCCCCTGCTGGCGGGTTTTTAGACATCATATCCCTAATGTTCAGAGCGGATCAAAGTTATGAACCAGTTTAATTGCACAACACTGTGCAGGAAACAATCTGTGTTTATATGGCAACACAGAGATTAGCACACATATTGTTGGCTAAATAGAGTCTAAGTGTCAGAGTAGCAACGACTCAGTCTTTACCCTCCAGCAAGGTTAAGTTTGTGGTGTTTGTCCAAACAAGTTTCTTTGCACGAGAAATCTACTTTAATGACTTTCAAAGAGTGATCATAACTCCTTTGAATAGTGTTGCGTTATAAGCAGCATTAGATAAAAGGAGTCATTCATTGGCTTTCTTGTAAAAAGTGCTTCTGTCAGTCCTCTACTGGATATCCGCCATTATGACAACAGCTAGCTATATCTTGCCAGGCTAGCACGCTACCCACACTGCTGCTGCTGTGTAAATGTGCTAGCGTGGCCAGCAATGGCTATCAAGTTTAACAGGCTCCTATTGTTTGAAGTGAAAGTGAGTGATGTTTTATAAGATTGCAGAAAAGAGAATAATGAAACCTGCTAAGTAAAATGCAATAAAATAATTGTTCACACTCTAGTATAGGGACCAATCCTCACTATTAAATAGATGCTTATTAGCATGGATGTTATTAACATATTGGCTGTTTTTCAGTGTAGCCAACCTACTTATAAAGCTCATGATTTTCATGACCATATTCTACATTCCTAATCCTACCCAATAACTAAATTTAACAACTACCTTACTAACTATGAATAAGCTGCAAATTAGGAGTTTATTGAGGCAAAGGTTGTAGTTAATTGTTTGTTAATGGTGATAGTTGGACCTTAAAATAGAGTGTGACCAATTCATTTATATATTTGATAATGTTTTCTGTCACAGAACAGCTTGACACACGTGTGGATGTACATGATTTGTTATATTCCTAAGATCATACCATCTCAAATAAAATAATACAAAGAAATAAAAAGGAAATAAAATAATGACATTATTAATTAAACATATTGTATATTTTTTCACATAAACAATTAACTTGAGAAAAGTATAATTATTGTGTGGATGTGCAATATTTGTTGAATTTCTTTGGTTATTGCAATTTAAATGTAATGTAAATAAACTTAATGTAATTTATATAAAGTCATTTAATTAAAGTAAACAAAAAGACGATCTGTGTAAAAAAAGAAAACATAGATTTAATAATATACTTATTCATTGTATATTTTCACATATCACATATCGTATCACATCACATCAAATAAAACACACAAAAAAAACAACAAAGCAAAACATACTTTTATGGTGTGAACGCAGCCTTAGAAGAAGAAGAAAAACACATTGTCTCCATTCATACATTTTCTATATAACCATTTCCATTTTTTCACCCCTGTATTTCACCACTCATTGCCACTGAACAATAACCACCCCAGAAGAAACCCAAACACAATCCCCTGTGTACATTCCTCCCTCAGAGCCTCTTCACGTTCTCATCAGGGGATCGTGTGTTTGCTTCTCACCCACTCTTAACCTGACATGTAATCTCTTCCCCTTCGCCTGATCTTTCAGCGAGACTTTGTTAAGGCTGCTTGCGCGAGGGAAGCGAGACCTCTCTCCCAGCAGGCAGCACCCCAAGAATGAGAGCCACTGCCAGGGCAGATGTCAAGTAGGCTCAGGGGCCCGACTCTTAACCCCAAGCTGAGGGTTTGTGGACAGAGTTGGGAAGCCAGCAGCATGCACTCTGGGAAAACAGAGCTGTGTTTTGTCATTGGACTCCAATAATGGGTGATAACTTCTTTAGCAAAGCTACCGCATGAGAGCCCCTGTGGGAGCTGAGCCCCTCTGTTAATGACTTCTTAATGTTTCCTCACTGAATGCATTACATGTGCTTGAAAGAATAGAAATATATTTCATGATAGTTAAAAGGATTATCCAATGATGTAACTAAATATTCAGGATCGTAGAGGTCAGAATCTGCCATTTAAAACCACTATTTTGAATGAACCCTAACATTCACAAATTTGACTTTTTTATGGTTTTGAAAGTGTTTAGCAAAAATACAGTAAAACGGTAAAACTGTGAAATACTGTTAGACGTTTAAAATACCTGTCTTCTTTTTTAGATTCTTTTTTATACATTAAATATATTTTATATATTATTTGTGATTTTATATATATATTTATATAATTTATTATTTTAATTATTTATTCCTGTGTTGGCAAAGCTGAATTTTCAGCAGCCATTACTCCAGTCTTCAGTGTCACATGATCCCTCAGGAATCATTCTAATATGGTGATTTGCTGCTCAAGCTTAAAAAAAAAAAAAAAAAAAAAAAGTTGTGTAGTTTAATATTTGTGTAAACTGTGAAAAATTTATGTATGTATTTATTTCAGTAAACTTAACTTAACATAACATTTTTAAAAAATGTGATTTAAATAGAAATAAGCTTTTTTTTGTAACAATATAAAAATCCTTACTGTCACTTTTGATCAATTCAGTGCAATCTTGCTGAATAAAAGTACACATTTCTAAAATATCTTTAATATGTATAAAAAAATGGCAGTGTATCTTTCCCAGGTGGTCACAGCCAAGCAATTATCTGCAACAAATCAGCAAAATTAGAAGTTATTACCAAACAAGCTCAGTAGAACAGGTCAAAGTTTATTTGTCGATTATGTTGTCCTCTGTGGTTTTGGCGATGGCATCTTTGCTTGGCTCTCTTGCTAGGACACTGTAAATGAGCCTAGGCGAAGATCTTCGAAAATGACTTTTGCAGTAAAATCTGATGCCTCTCTCCAAGGATTTCCATACAATTTCCATGTTCCTTTCAGAAAAGCAAATTAAGACCATGCATTGCTGGATACAGAAGATAGTTTGCTGCTCTTGTACATACAAAACACTCACGCTAAAATCACGGCGACTGCGATTCTATCAAGTATATACAGTAAAACATGTTCCTGGATTAACATCCTCGTTGATCCTGGAACAACATTCTAATTAACCGATTTGGTTTAGGCTTACATTCAGTGTTAGGTCCTTCTACACTCATAATCAGATATAATTTCCCACTGATATTCGGAATAAGTTATGGGTAGGGTAAGGTTTAGGGGTAGGGATTGGGTTTAGTCTATATTTTGGGACAGTACTGTTGATCCAGGATCAACAAAAGATTTAAGTCTCACTTGGCAAAATCACAAAATATTCCTCAACAAAGAGTGGAATAAGCAATACAAAACCATGCAACAGACATGCGTGCCAAGGCCAACCAGAGCAGATCAAGATGAAATGTTGTTACAGGCCGTGATTCACAAACATTTGGATTTACAAGCATTTGCATTGAACTTGAGGCGATTTGCTTATCTACTTGAATGTCTTGGAAATGTTGCGAACAAAGTACAACGAAAAACGAGAGCTGAAACGCAGAAGCACAGCGAGGAGGTCAGGACTGTACCATTGTTTGGATCCATGTAAATAATCCCTTTGAATAAATAGCACAAGCGCAACATGGCTTGGCTTCGATACGAACTTCTGAAAGTGATATTCACTGGTACCGTGTTTCACAATTCACACGCTCCACTTCTTGTCACCTCGTCTGATTAGTTTATGAACCTGTCACGAAAGGGGGAGGTGAGATTTTCAGCATGGTTTGTTTAGGGGCGACACTCTTGATATACTCAGCTGTTGTGTATTTATTGGAGAATACAGTGAGTGGTCTTTGCACATGTGGTGAAACACTGACAGAGAGGGGTAAGAGAAAGGAAGGAGAAAAGCAAAACATCCCACAGGTGTTAATGATATAAACCTGCCTGACAAGGCTCCACCATGGAAACCCAGAGGATGATGGTAGTTTTATGTGTGTGTGCGAGCAGACACAACTTCAACTGCCCGCATTGACTTCATCAGCTGTCAGCTTAGCAAACATGGTAATTAAGAGCCGCAAATTTGACAAAAGCTTCTGCGCTACACATTTCTTATTATATTACAAGTTGCCTTGCAGGAATTCCTGACAAAAGCTGCTGGTACTGAAATGAGGGCAACAAAATTGGGATCCTGCCCCTTTCGTTCATGCATTGCTGAAAGCCAATGGAAAATTTGCAGTATGTCATTTATTTCATATGTCAAAATAAACCTGTGGACTTGTGACTTCTCTTGGGTTTAATCTGGATGTTAAAAGTGCAGCGCGGCATTGGCCAGTGTGTTGAGTAACTGAGGCGACAAAGTCAACAGATTGAGAGATGGGTTTGCTGTGCACCTGGGGAGCAACGAGTGCGAGAGAAGAAAAAAGGCGTTAGTGGGAACAATGACATGGCCTGCTCAATTTGAAATGTCCTCACTTACTCTGGACAGACAAATGTTTTGGGTGTAAACCGTGCAGCAATGCAAATAAACAAAAGTGCATTTTTGTTGCTTTATTAACACTGCACAAAATGTTTTTAATATATATTTTTGCCTTTTTTCAAGTAAAAATTACTACACATTCTTAATACAAGAAACTTTTACTAGGGAAGTGAAAAAGAGTCGTTTGTTATTAACACAGTTAAACTATTAGCACAGTTTTTGTTTTGTTTTGAGAATAAATCTAACTGCATTTACTGAGGTTTATTCTTAGAAGATCGCATATATGATTTTGCCTCTAAAAAATAAAAGCATTTTTAAGGGTATTATATTTTTTAAATGTCATTTAAAAACAAATGCTGATTAAATGAACTTGAAAATGTTTTTAATGAATTTAGACAATATGTCTTGCTGTTTTGTCTGTTATCAAAATCAGATTTTATTATCTCACACTCACTGAGCTCTTACGTTTTTAGTGCTGAAAGAGAAAACTGCTTGTTTCTCGTAAACTGCGTTATCATACTTGCTCCCAAACTCTGCCTATTAGAATAGTTCACCTAAAGTACATCAAACTGTAGATGAGTTTGTTTCTTCATCAGAACAGATGAGGAAAAAATTTGCATTACGTTGCTTGCTCGCCGATGGATCCTCTTGCAGTGAATGGGTGCCGTCAGAATGTGAGTCCAAACTACTTTCTAACAACCATGCAGCTTTTAACCTCACCTCACGCAGTCATGCTGATTACTTGTGGAATATTGTTATTTTTTTAACCAGCTGTTTGGACACTCATTCTGACGGCACCCATTTACTGCAGAGGATCCATTGAAGAGCAAGTGATGTAATGCTAACTTTCAACAAATCTGTACTGATGGAGAAACAAATTCATCTACATCTTGAATGACCTTGGGGGAGTACATTTTATGTTAAATTTTATTTAATTAAATGTGTCATTTTGGATGAACTATTCCTTTAAGGAAATGTAAATATGGAGCTGCAGGTTAAACAACTGCACAGCCAGTGTTAACATGATCTGACCTGCCTTCCTCATGTGCTACAGTAGCAACAGTGTTTAGTTAACATGGACTGACATAAGGGCCTAATAAAAGGAACTAAAAAAAAAAACAGGCTGGCAATGCTAGTGACGGCACTTTGCTAATGTGCTAAATCTGACACTATGGGAACAGGGCTCATCAGTCTTGATGACATCAGCAGATCCAGTGTCCTACTGTTACAATCGTCTATGTACCCTCACTGACTTCCCTAAAAATCTTCTCCTCTGTTGCATAATCACTGACCCGTTTTCCACATCGCAAGGTATTTAAAGCAACTGTTTACAGTAAATAAGTAAGGAGATAACAGGTAAAATGAGCACAGAACAACGATGTGATCGTTTCTTAAGATGTATTGTCTGAGCAGGATGTTTTCAGGGTTGTAGATCTAAATTCTTTCTTTAAAAAAAGCTGAATTTGACTAACAGAACAGCTGCAGTCAATCTATAATTTCATGCTAGCCTCTCAGTCGTTTTAGGAGATATCGTGCAGAGGTCTTTCCTTAGAGACCATTCCCTGCTCTATTTGAAGCCAGAAATGACTCCATCTGAACCAATGAACTGTGCAATGAGTGTTTAATGTCTTAGTCTTATATCGTTCACATTTAATATTTCAATTTTGCAGTTATTTGTAATCAATGTAAGTGAAATTTCACTTTTATTAGTTGCACTATAAAACACTCTCTCATTTCTCATAGGAGAATGAAATCAGACACAAGCCTTAATGCAGCAAAAATATCATTAGTTTCCTTTCTTTTTCACCATTCAACTGTCCGTTTTTATGTCTCTGAATCTGCTGTCTTCATACAATTGCTGCATTTACATATGGCCCAGCATAATCTGATGTCAGCTAAAGTTAAATGTTGAAGATAAAAAAAAAAAAAAGAATTTATGGACTTCTCATGTTTCCATCAACGGCATCTGTGATACATGTAGACATAACTAATGTCTTGAGCAGGTGCTCCATATTTGCACATAAAGTGGAATAAGTATAAACAGAATTATTTGTCTGTTTTTTCACAGTTGCTTTATAAACATATTGGCCAATGGCAATTGTCACTTTTATAAAAACATCCACAAAATATTCATCGTCATTCCTGTCCAGAACTAAACCTTGAATTAGAATCAAATTTTGACTCTAGAATGTAATAAAAACAAACAATGTTGCTGCTGTTCTGTAAAAGCCACAATCCAGCCTGGGGCCCGCTGCTAAAATGCTTAGATATGTCTTATAAGTAAGTCATTGATTTTTCATACATTTTGATTTTTCAAAATCGCAAAATACCTTTTTTAAATGTTACAGTAAAAATTGTCTAATTTAAATCTTAAAAGTAAGACTGATTACCACTTAGCTAAATGCTAGTTGGTCACAATAGTTCTTAAGACACTAACAACAAACTGGCTGTGTTTGTGCAACTGCAGGACCTAAATAAGAAATTAAAAGCATTAACATCTCAAGCAGTAATTCTTTGTTAAAATGTACCAAATAATATAATTGTTCTGTAGTATTAAAATATATATATATATTTTAAATGAACATTTTTTGTATAGTTTTTTCCCCCTTTTGTTCTATTAAAATGTTCTACCATAAAAAAGGCCATTACAGCATTTTATTAAAATTATAATATTAAACCCTACTTTAATATAAACACAATTACTTTGTGAAAATAATATCACAACTACAATGTAATATTGGAACATTTTCTCATTTTATTGACACTTTTAAAGTAGCAAAATTAACATTTACATTTAAATACTCTCCACATTGTGATGTATTATAATGTACAACATGCATGTCTGAAATGTATGAACTTTTTACATATACAGATGTGTCAAAAAAGCAGCAAAAATGGTTTGAGACGCTGCTTAGATTAATGATTTTCTGTCTTTTCTCTGCTAAAAATCCAAATATATGTATGCGTGTGTGTGTGAATAAATATACAGGAATTACAAAATAAACAAGTTCTTTTAGGAATGTTTTTTTTACAGTAAGTCTTACTGGGATGTCCGATTTAAAGAAAGTGCGGGTCTTTTTAATATGGCTTCCACTGAGAATGACAGAGACTCTCCTGAGGTGACCTTGGTGCTCCTTGGCTTTGCTACAAGGTCCTTTCCCGCTCTTTCTGAGTTTTTCAGTCCCACTGTGTCTTTGGCATTACCCTCCCTGAACCTTTTTGCTGTTTCCTCCAGCAGTTCCTTACAGTAAGGCCCACTCATCTCTGGATTCTTGTCATTGAGTGTCTGTTGTATGAGGGAATGGAAGGAGTTGAGCTTCATAGACAGTGTGTGCTTGGCAGTGTCTTTGCTCATGTTGTTGATCACATGCTCATGGCTCCCTGCATGCGGAGGGAAAGCTTGTCCATACACCCTCTTAGGAGGCGAGAAGGCTGAACGGGTATTTCCGCTCTGGCCGAGTCCTGTCTGAGCCTCTCTGGGCCCCGGCTGGAGGTCACACGGCTCTGGAGCCACTCGAGAGCCCTCGAGTCTGGACGCGGCTGGGCCCTGCTCGGGTGGGTGGCTCTCGGTGGAAGTCATCATCTTTGGATCCCAAACAGCTCCAGGTTTCAAGTTCTGGACTGCGGTGGCGTTCAGGAGACACTGCTGGTACAACAGGGCATCACTAATACCACTGTTGCCCCGCGGCCACATTACAAAGCGTGGTGAGAGCGGGTACTGGCGGTAGGTGGCCGCTACGCTCACATTGGAGGAGATGAGCTCCACGTTAGCTGTCGTCCCACCTGTGGCAGCATACTGCAGGGAGAGATCCAGACAGCCGGGCAGAAAACCACAGAGATCTTTGGGAGAAGGTTCACCCGTGGAAGAGGCCGAGGAAGATGAGAAGGCCGTCTTGTAGGAGTTATACTCAGCAGCATGGACCATACTGCCGGGGATGAAGAGCGGGGCAGAGCTGGGCTGGCTGGACTCGAGAAGCTCTCGTTCTTTATACTCTCGTTCCAGCATGATGGTCTCCAGCTCTTTGTCGGCAAAGGCTCGTCTCTTCCTCATGCGGTCGCTCAGAGGAGGGGGCAGAGCCGGACTGGCACCCAGAAACGGGTCGTTCTGCACTGGACGATATCCTGTCAATGAAGAAGATGAATCTGGTTTCATTTACAAATAACAACAGATATGATTTAAGAATTTCTAAATTAATCACAAATTATTATACACATTAATGTGTTGACTAAATTTTGAGGATTGATAATATCATGCACAGTTTCTTTTCTTTTTCTTTTTTTTATTATTATGTATAATAAGAAGCTAAACATGTGCTGTTTTTGAGAGAAGCTTACGCCATGAAAATATCCAGAGAGGAACCAAGTGAATTATATGAAAAGGACAGAAGTCCAAGAAAGGCTGAGAGAAGTGGGGAAAAGAGGAGAAAAATTTGTTTAGAAAAGAAGAAAAAAGGGCTGAAGATCAGATAGATCAACCATCAGCTTTTAATAAGAAGCAAAGAAGAAATCTTAGTTCATGCATGCAATTTGTTGTTGTTTTTTAAACCCACCTTCTAAAATGCTTTTCGCCAGCATGGTCGATGGATGGATGTGCCGCTGATATATACTTCTTCTTTCCACCGGTATTTGCTTCCCGGATATTCCCTTTTTGTCCTAAAATTGAATGATTAAGATTTATAAGTTATTCACATTATAAAGTAGCATCTTGGATCAGATTATGGGGGGGTTAACCGTTCTTTTTTTTTTTTTTTTTTTTTACTGTTACTGTTACAGCAGTTATGTCTTGATCTGACTGACTGCATTCAGAAAAGTCTACTTCCCCCCCGTTTTGTTTCACTTTCTCAAGCTTTCAGTCTTACATTTATGTCTCCTCCGTTTGATACTGATAACAATAAATGGTCTAAATAGCGTGTTAAGAACTGCATCAGTTTGCGTGCTCTCACCTCAGTCGCTTGCTGTCTCCGCAGTGCCACTTGAGCAGCCATCACGCGCTGTCTCTCCACCACCAGCAGACAGTTCGCGCACTGGCAGTCTCTCCACCGGCAGAACCTCTTGTGCCCCTTCAGACAGGACACCACGCCGTGGTTCCTGCAGCGGGCGCATTTCGGAGTGCGGCTCAGTTTGCGCTGGTCTCCAGGGCCGAGGTTCAATCGACTGGTTTTGTCGTCGTCTTTGGTCCCCGCGTCGTCCTCCGCGGGTTCGGGGAACACCGCCTGGTCATCGCTCTCCGTTTCCAGGCCCTCCACGTCGATCTCAAACTCCGAGCTGGAAAGATCCGTCATTTTCAGGACGCGCCTAAATAGATGCTGTCCAGACGAAAAAAAAGAACTAATTAGTAAATTATTTAGGTGGTCTATAATAAATATTTTAGTTGATTTAACGTGTCAATTAATTATTGCCATTTCTAATTGAGATTTTAAATTAGCATTGAATTAACAATTTCAATTTAGATTTGCACTAGGTTCAAAACATTTTATGAATTTAGCACTGCGAATTGTTATTTGGATTTAACTTTTTCAAAAATTAAAGCACCAATTAAACTTATGTTCTGACTTTTTACAGTATATTAGATATAGATAGATAGATAGATAGATAGATAGATAGATAGATAGATAGATAGATAGATAGATAGATAGATAGATAGATAGATAGATAGATAGATAGATAGACACTTACCTAGCTAATGTAGACCAAAAAACACGAGTGGATATCCAGGAGTCTCTATAAGACTAGAACCCAGAGCTGTTGAAGCGAGAAAAGCGCTGCTCCAAGGTAAATCAGGCCACTTTCACATAAACATCAGAGAGTGACATTTACTCTACCTGATCTGTCACTGAGATGTGATGAGAGCCTCTCTCAGCCTTTCAACTCCAAGATCCGCGCAGCAAACCTGCCACAGCCAATGGGGAAGCTCCGTTCACAACGAGCCAATCAGGAGACTGCGTGTGACAGCATGTCCCGATTGGCTTGATGAGAACGGAGCTTCCCAGTTGGCTGGAATCGGAATCACTCTCAGAACGAAGTTCTTAATGGGATGAAGTTACAAATAAAACATTCCTAGGAAACTATCAATTAATCACGCAGGACAATGGGGGTTCAGCTGTTTAATACGTCTAGTTTCAAACCCTCATGTCTCGCCTCATAGCCTACATATAGCCTAGGCTTTTATTTATTGCTAATACCATCAGTTAGCTTATGTTATTTCATTTTTTTTCAAGACTGGGCACTGAGGAGTATTAATAATAATAATAATGATAATAATAACTTTAATAACAGAAAAATACAAATTTGACAATTTGGCGATAAAGTATAGACGCTTTTCATATTCCGTGATTAGGGTATAGGCCTACTCTCGGTTTACTAAATTACCCTTGAAAGTTTGGAAAACAAAATTATGATGTTTAATTTTATAGCAAAAACGTTTTTGCAAGTTACGTTGTAATATTTCGTTAATGTGCTTGCAGTGGCTAAAGTAACCACTAATTGAAAATATTCAAATTACAGCTGGTGAATGCAAAAACTGGAGATGGATTTTCATTTTTATTCAAATGCGCCTAACAGCGTTGCCATACAGGTGTTTTTTTGTTTTTGTTTGTTTGCTTTAAGATATAAATAGGCTATTATATAAATAT
Source organism: Carassius gibelio (assembly GCF_023724105.1). NCBI lineage: Eukaryota > Metazoa > Chordata > Actinopteri > Cypriniformes > Cyprinidae > Carassius > Carassius gibelio. Next base: position 28,337,826 of record NC_068400.1, read on the forward strand.
TAGGCTATTATGAATTAGACAAGCATTAATGTGTTCACATAAATATATATTTTAAATCTTAAAACACACCACATTTTAAAACGTTGAATAGCCTAAATATCCATTTCAAATTACCAATCTTTTGTTAATTAAGACATTTGTCTGTATTTTGGCTACATTGCAATGCACTATAATTATTCATAAAGACTGTAGTCCCAAGAGTGTATAATTTAATGTTAAGAAGCGGTTGTTCGGCTGTTAACAAGACACTAGATCTCTTGTTACACCAATTAATATCTTTCTGAGTTGCTGTTGGCAATGCACAACCCTTCGGGGATGCATTTACACACAGTCTTCAGCTCTAGATAGAGCGTGATATGACAGTTGACACAACAAGCGATACTTAAAAAACATTGACTAAGCATGTGGGAAGGCTACACAAAACACAATTCTCTTTGTCCCGATCGACCTAGCATGTGTGATGTTTCTCAAAACAAAGTAAAATCAACTGACACTAAAGAATGTCACAGCTACTGTTCGTGATGGGTTTGCAGCATATGCGGGACGTGGGAGAGTAAAGCTGGTTTGGTTTAAATAAACAACAAATATGTGCTTTGAGTTTGCACACAATTTTAGGCTTTCTAATCCACAGGGGCATTTTATCCACAATTGTCCTTCGCAATTTGTAGGTTAGGGAATGTCAGTAACCTATTTTGCTATATTTAAATAAGGCCTTTAAAAAAAATTATATATATATATATAACAATAGCCTAATAATAATAATAATAATAATAATAGCTAATAATGCGCTTTACTGAAGGCTTAAACACTCGGTTATATTCATCTGAAAGCGCGGATATGCTATATTCCGTTCACTGTAGGAAAGTTTGTACCTCGTAGACTAAACTATAAGACGTTTCCATTATTTATTTATTTTTTGAGGGAAATGCCGTTTTTATTGTTGCGTCAGCTGAATAATCGACCCCCATGTCTAATACAATGCATAGAACAAGCTGTCATCTCTCACGGTCTCGATTTCGTTCGTAAAAATAAATAAATAAATAAATAGCCTACATATAGCGCCAGAATATGGTCAATACATTCATGACAATTTTTTGCCTAGGCTATATTTTTATAGGCCTAGATATTAAACACAGTGAATTAATATAATCTATCATAACCAAATGTAAATAAATAAATAAAAATCAATAAGGATTTCGAAAATGTTCATAGCCTACTAGCAGGCCATCCAGGGAAATGATCTTTTTGGATATTGCAAATTGGCAACACATTTTTCTTTAATACAGGTAAGCAGGATGGTATTTATAGGGTGATTTCGGTTAATTGTCAGTCTGGTCTTGCTCCGTCATCTCTGTTATACTGACATGTGGTGAAGATGTTTGCTGTGCAGGTGCAGCTTGTGCACTCGCCCTTCTTCCCTCTTAATTTATTAGCAAGGTTACGGCCAGGAAACCCAACTGCTACCCAGGGTGCAATTTCCCCATGTGGAATGCTTTGATCTTCTCCTTTTCCTTTTCGAAACACATATGACAATACAAAACGGAGAAAAATCACAGTGTCTTTATTGTTTAGCAATCCCTATGCCTGAAGATTTATAATATTACGCAAGTGGTTGTTTTATTACCCAAGAATGACTTTTTCGCTTCTTTGTCATCCCGTTATTTCCCTATTTGTTTTCTGACTAGCTTGTGTTGAGAAGCAAGGCATATGTGTGTATATGAGTAGCCTGCATTGTTCAGGAGTCAGGTTATTCAATAGTTTACTTTCTATTACAGTGAAAATGCAGGTCCAGCATGGTTAAAACGCCCTCAGACACGTTCGAGGATATTTATTTACAACCAATGATCAGTGGCATGCCTTCTGGTTTGGTTCAGGGTGTGTCACACGTTCCACACTACAGTGTAACCCGATCGGAGTGTAGACTAGAGATTTGTGAATTCACTGAATTCCCTGTTATGTTAATTAGCATTTGAAGACGCTTGATGGATCGGCAACACGTGCAGCCTGCTGAATGCTTAACCACTCTCTTAATTTGTCTGTCCGGCTGATGTATAGAAGAACACAGGGTCTTGTTGACTTAGAGGCAAAAATTCAAATGTCAGCATTAAAAGCTGTAGCTCGGTTAAGTCAACAGATGTGTAAAATAGAACTGCAACACCTGCAAACTCAGCGACCGCTGGTTTAGCATCACATTGTACTTTTATAAACACTATGAAAGCTAAACAGGGTGTCTTAAATAAGCAACGTACAAGTCCCAACAAAACGCCATTTAGTTCTGAATGAATATGTAGCCCATAAGTTATGTGTTATCATGTAGGCTAGTTCCGACAGTAGCCTACATCAGAACGAAATGTAGTGACGAATCACTGTCGAACTATAGGCTACGCCTAGATAGCAAAGTATGACAACTTTAATGACGCAAAGTCTTCTTTTGTACACAAGATATAGCCTAAGGAGTCATTATTGATGGTTTCATAGCGAGGCATTCCAAAAACATATTTCCATGATTATTTTTAATAATAATAATTATACAGTTTTAATTTTATGATTTGATCAAAAGGATGATGGAATAATTCTTATTATTTTAACATGGAGAATTGGATTTACCGTAAGTATATTAATATGATTGAATCTTCATGTTTCCCATTAAAAAAAAAAAGCATTCTAAACATATTGTCCCCACATATTGCTTAGAGTTGCTTTTGATGTTGGATAGGCGTGTGTGTTATTATTTTACGAAAATGCCACACTTGGAAGCAGGACTTTTATTGAAAGTTTCTCTATTGTTAAGAATATCCACTAGATGGCGCAGTTAGCTCATTTTTCTGCTCATGTCGACACTGATAAACGCTCACACTTTGGTCCATTTGAAATACTTTTTTCCAAATAGAAATATACACTGCGTTCATTTTATAATAACGCTTTTCACATTTACGTTAAATAACGTAAACCACCAGATAATAAACAGCTAATGTTATTTTATTATAAATGATAAAGAAATAAAGAGAACGATGACAAGAAGTTTATTTAGTAGTGGTAGACTTAATTATTACATAATTAAATTAAATATAATAATATTTGGTCTGCCTTACAGCTGTACTTGCTTCATAAATGTTCATAAATGAACTGAATTTGTGGTGGATTAGATACAAGGAGAATACAAGGTGTCCCTTTAAGTTGTATTTTATTTTAGATTCTAAAGAGTTGCTATTGAATTTTTGCAGACATGTTTTATATTTTAAGCCGTTTTATCATTCTTTCTTTCTTTGTTTTAATTTAAAGAAAATAGTTTGTTTCGTTTTGCTAATATCTAATACATGTAGGTTTTTGACTGAGGCAAACACAGTGACAATAACAGTACATAGAAGGTTTATTTGCCATACCTTTACATGCAGGACTGCTGGAATATTTCTACATTAAACTGTTATCCATGGTTCATTTCATGCAAAGTGGAAATGGTGATCACTGTGCTCAAATATATTAAGTTATTCAGACTTTTTTGGTCAAATAACAGTACCTTAATTTCCCCCCACCCCCTAAAATTAAAGCTAATGTTATTCCACACATGATTAAGTTGGCACAACAACCTCAAATCTGTTAGAAATACAATACCTCAAGTAATGCACTGTATGTTTTTTCAAGGTGCTCCTAGATGAGCAGTGTCTCTTTTTTAATCATTTTAAGAACCCATTTGAAACATATTTCAGTGCTTTTTTCCATCCACCTATTGAAACCGCTGAGGAGTTAGGAGGAAGTGTTCAGGATCCTGGAGTCTGAGGAGTCAGATCTTTCATCATACTCCTCATCTGCAGCAAACATGCTCTGTTTGGCTATGACAGGACAGCTGTCCTCCTGGATGCTGATTCGATGCTCCTCGGTGGGCCTGCTGGTGAGGAGCGGTGAGCTGCGGATCACTCCGGCTGAGGGGCCTGAGAACGGAGGGATGTATTGCGAGCGCAGCTGATACTGCTGCTGTAATGTCATGGTATTCCACAGAGTCACATCGTTGTGCATGAAGGGCCCGGCTTGGCCACGGCTCAATGAATTTCTCAGCATGAGGGGGTATCGAGGTGGCTGGGGAAAGCCGTGCTGGAGCGGCATGCTAAGAGGGCCTTGTACAACTCCAGCAGAAGGCTCTGTGGAGAAACGCAGGGAATCGGGGACACGGAAGGCCGAACCGACCGACCACTTGGAAGATGGGTACGTACTCAGCGGGTGCTCAAAGAGATGGCCATTTGAAGGGAGAACCAGAGCATCTGAGTTCTCAGACAATACCTTTTCTGGTTTCATCGTAGAACGGCTGGAGAGCAGGATCTCGATGGCTCCGACCAGGTCCCCACCGCAGCCTTTCAGGATGAGCTCCAGGACTGCTGGTTTGTGGGCTGGGAAGATCTTCTTCAGGACCTCCAGGGGAGGTCGGTTGGCCCTCAGGCTGAAAGGGAGAGATACAGAGCCTGAGAGGCCTTCGATGAGGATGTTGGGCTCAGGGGAGTATTTAGGGTTGTCAGCTTTGGTTTCTGGGTCGGTGCATGATTTAGACAGGCCAAAGCGAGGCTCCTCAACCTGGGGAGTTGGGTCTGAGGTGTCAGGGGTGCAACACAGGTTAGGTTTGGACTCCTCAGGGGAGCTGGCTGTTTCTGGTTCTCTGTCGCTGACGCTATCACCGTTCTCTCCACCAGACTGCTCACCAGACAGGTCCTCATTTAGGTCTGGGAAACACACACAAGCAAAGTGCTCATGAGCATTCTGTACTGTATAATAAAAGATGATAATACAGTGATGCTGCAGCAACATTAAAATGTTATACAGTCAACATAATTATAAAACTATTATTCTAACTTTAACATTCATTTAAATCTTTGAAGGACAGACTTTTTAAATAGCTAAAGTTAATAGCTTAACTCAAAACACATTAAAGTCCAGCTAAGTCACTATACTCAAACACTGTCCGATTCTGCAGACTAGAAGTGCTACATTAAGGTTATTGACCTGTCAGCACTGCTGTGATTTATAACGGGTGACTTTATTAGCTGTTCACATAAAAACGCTGATGCGGTGGCAGTGAAAAATCTCTCGTCGATTCCACTTAACTACAGTTTTCTAAACTGATTATTATAGAAACATTTTAGATTATTTGGACTTTGTTTGCATTTCAGCTTGACCTTCCTCTGAAATGACCGACAGGGCCTACCATATTATCTGTGATGTCGATAACAGAATATAACAACAACAACAACAATAAAATAATCTTTCAAGGATACAAGTTTATGACGGATGGTGGGCCGATGCCAGTTTCGTTCAGATTAATGCCGGATTGTGAATATAGTTGTGTTCTAATAATTCGGACTAAATAATTTAGCAGAACGCTGAGGTTTGGGATGTAGCTATTTTAATTTAATGTATCAAACGCAAACAGTGAACAAAATTGTTGGTGTAATAAACGTGTTTGTGATGGTTGAAATGTCAGTGACAAAACCATAATAAAAATATTAATAAAAGGTATTTTTAAATAGAACAAAATTAATAATATGAGTTCTGATTATAAGTCTATTTTTGCCGGTTTAGGAAAACGGGCTATACTTCCAGGAAACAAAAATGCCCGCATTCTGCATTATCGTGTTGTCTCGATCTAAGACTGTTGCTGAAACTACTGCAAAGATAATTTTGTGTTAGATATTTGTGATTTTTTTTTTATGTTGTGATGTTATTTCTAGAGAATTCAGTCGTGTTCTAAGTTAAGATCATTCTGTTTCGTGTTTATAATATATTTTGTAACAATAAAATTTAGGCTAATAGGATAATTATAATTAATACAAATGAATGGATTAATTACAATTACTTTGAGAGAATCTTCCCACGTGCGAAACGCAATATGCGTTGCGTTCCTAAAACTAAGTTCAAAAGACTACAATGTCTCCTATATTTTGGAACTAACACAAGCGATTACCTTGTGGTGGTTTAGGGGTCACCGTCTCCGAGCTCCAGCGCAGGTCTATGTCGCTCGACCGAGGGTTCGTGCTCCGCTCCGCGCTCCCCACCGTGATGCCCGGCAGCGCTCTCAGAGACTCCGGGATCAAACTCTCCAAACTCTCGTTCGCCTGCTGCCGCCTCAGCGCCACCTGAGCCGCCATGACCCGCTGTCGCTCGATTATCAGAATACATTTCTCGCAGGTGCAGTCCTTAAAACGGCAGTAACGCTTGTGCCCCTTCAGCCAGGAGAGCACCCCGTGGTTCCTGCAGCGGGCACACTTGGGGGTCCTCTGGAGGGGCGCTCTTGGCTGGGACACCGGGCCCCCCATGTAGAGGTAGGGCGATCCGTAGCCATTCATTTCTCAAGTCGTTTCCAGAGGCGCAAGTGCATCAAATAAGATGTAGAGGAAGAGTGCTGTCAAGTACAGTCTAGAGATCAAGCCCCTCTGCTGCTCGCTACACTCGTGATGAGAGGTGTTGACTCTTTAAGACGAGGATCCACCTTTCGCCCCGCAATAAAGATGTGCATCAGGCGATCTGACACGCACTAACGAGTCACTTATATTTCTCACATCACGGTCACGAGCAATTTACATCCCCCTGACACTGGATGGAGGGAGGATGTCTCGCTTTTATAATTACAGTTAGAATTTTGTGGGATATTTTCCCGACATGTAACCTTCTAATACACCTAGCCATACATTTGACATTTTTTGATGAGTTTTTTTTTTAATAAGCCACATGTCTGACCTGTGATTGACGCCCTCCCAAAGGAGTCAACATAAAGGCTAAATGGCTTCAAGGGTTTCAAATGTTTCTATTGTCTTTATTTACAAACAGCTATATAAGTCTGCATATAGGAACTGTACAGGGTGATCTGGATCAACAGTTGTACCTAAAATATTTAAACATTTAAATACATTTTTTACTTCTTTTTTATTTTATTTTTTTACATTTTTAAACATTTACAAGTACACAACACAAGTAGGATTTATCACAAAAAGTTAGTAGTGTTTACTAACTAGGTATATACTGTACCAGAAACAATTCAGCTTCGTGAAACGAGCTTAATTAGAAAAATAGCCTGCCGAAAATAACTGACAAGTGATCTTGAAACGTCGACCCCATAAAAGTAACTGAATAGGCCTAGAATTCACATTATTTTAAACTAATTCAGTTCATAGTAGCCCTATGTTTTAACAGGTTTAATTTTTATACGCATACTGAGGAAAGTAGAGGGAATTTTAATAAAATAAACAATAATAATCTATTATTTTCACCGGTTGTTCTAATTCGGACCACAGCAATTTTCCAACGTCGTAGGAGGCTCTTATGAGTGCAGTAATTTCAAGAATGAACTGGGAATGTAGAGAAGAATTCCCATATCTGCTGTGCGCTCCTGCAAGCCCTTTGGTGTTTAGTTTAACCTCACGCTGTGAATTCGAATTAAACACAGGCGACAATAATATGGTGGTTTGCATTTGAATGAGCGCTTAACTTATTCCCATGAAAAATGTTGAATAGTCCGACATGCAGCAAGAGTTAATTGAGCAATATCATTTGGGCTTGTACCAAATTAATTCTGAAAGGGTCAGATAAAAAAAAATAATAATAATTGAATCAAGCGAACTGGGTGATGTCAACTGCATTAAACAAGTCTATTTATTTTAGTGCACGCAGTAAACACACTGCACATAGACTTTAAATGCAATTTGGCGCGCGATGTAGGGTGTAAACTGCAGCACACCTTTCTTAAAATGATGCCCATCGCTTTTAAAGTCCAGTGAAACTCAACACCAGGCACCCTCGAGTCCCGTTTCTGTTCCTAAATGGGTTTATTCAAGCACGTAATGGGATCCCGGCAGCACAACTTTGAGAACTGGGGCCACGGTAAACTTCACCACATGAACTCGGTTTCCAGGGCTATTAAGCTTTTAATTGGAAAATAGCAGATGAAATTTCAAGGTGACGATAATGCCGCATGATGTCTGTGTTTGGCGAGGGGAAGTGGGAGGACAACTCAAATACTAACACAATTATTTACGCTGAAAACACTGCAGAAAATGAATAGACTACACAAAAAAATAAAAAATAAAAGTCTATTTTTCTCTCTCTCAAAAATAAATATATAAATAAATACATAAAAATACATTAAAAAAATAAAAGGAGAAAAAAAAATATATAGTTGAAATGAAATACTGCAAAAGTATGTAAATATTTATATTTAAATATATGTATTCATATTTATGTAATATATTTTACATTAAAAATATTTCATGTAAAATAAAAACATTTATGTTGGTATCAATGTGCATAGATATAATGAATAAAGAGAAATGAAGATGAACACGGAATACCTTTTACACAAATCCTCTAAATGTAAAAGGAGTACAATTCATTTGTTAACAACCATAATGCTTTATTTTTTACAAGTAAAGAGAGTGTTTTTTATTAACTTGTTTAACTTTAGTCTAGTGTGAGACATAAACATTACATGATATAAGCATAAAATTCTAACTAACCAACCAGAATAGAAATAAAGAAATATCTGGCTCTTCTGGAGGTAATTAATGATACAGTATACATATGGTGAAGAAAATTAATGAAGCCAAAGGCCTACAAGTAAAAAAATCTATCTATATACTCATATGGTATCATCTTTCATCTTTCGTCTTCATGACAGTTTTACAGATTAAATCCATTCGGAAGATAATTTTAGTAACTAGCCCTGTGAAGTATTTCTGGCACACATAGGAGAGAATAGAGAAGGAAAATGTGATGTTGAGAACAAGAGAAACAACACTCCTCCTAAGAGTAATACAGTTATATTACCACTAGTTGAAAATAAAAGAAGTTTTTCAAAACGTGATTTAATTTCTAATGGTGAATGGTTACGATTAGTATGAACATTTTAATAGCAAATGCAGTTATCTCAACAATTTACAAATGAGAATAATCACGATTAATCTCATAAGACACAGTGAGGTTACGGACACAAAAGATGACTTCTTCCTGCCTGTAAGAAGTTCTCAAGTTTCAGCCATTGAGCAATGATATCCACTCTCATCATATGTTTAGTCTAAATATTTGCTATTCATTACAGTTTTGACTGAATACCTTTCTGACACGTAAAATACAAGATACAAAAAACATTAGAAAGACGTAAGAAGTATATTTTTATAGAGTTTGATTTCTACAGAGCAATGCTCTTTTATTTAATTTGATTGCTCTTTTTGTACTTCCTGTCAGTTTTGATTGAGGTTCATAGTGGTAATTATGAATAGACTCAATGTTGAGTCTGTGAGCAGTCTATTAAGAGCCAATCGGCTGCTCTTTCATTGCGGCTCTCTGACAGGCAGCCAATAGTTTCAATGTAGTGAGTAATGACAGGACATCTGTCCAGTATTCTCTCTGTGTAGACAGAGCCTCCAAGGGCACCCAAATCACTGAGACTCTGACAGGGCCCACACCCTCTCCATCTCAACATGAACAAAGGTTGTCTGCCATTATAACCCACTCTAATGGGTTCAATTATTCAACTAAGTGCATCTGAAACTCTTAAGTTAGAACAATAACAAAGACATTGTCAGTAACTAACTGACAGCTTCATCAAATCAAACTGCTTATTTCTACAGTTACTGTATTCATTTACAACCTTTGTGCCTGGGGAAAATGATTTTATATCCGTGCGGTTACATTCACAGATACAGGGAAATTTAACACTACCTCACTTTTTAACCAATGGATCCTCTGCAGTGAATGGGTGCCATCAGAATAAGAGTTCAAACAGTTGAAACAGCTAAAAAAACAGACACACAGCAGGAAAAATAAGTATTGAACACGTCACCATTTCTCTGTAAATATATTTCTAAAGGTGCTATTGTCATGACATCTTCACCAAATGTCAGTAACAACCAAAGTAATCCATACATACAAAGAAAACAAAACCAACTCAAAAATTGTGTTATAAAATGGAATGACACAGAGAAAAAGTACTGAACATGCTTGCTGAACTTATTTAATACTTCGTACAAAAGCCTTTGATGGCAATGAGAGCTTCAAGACCCCTGCTGAATGGAGAAACTAGTCAGCTCAGGGGTGGTTTTGGCCAATTCTTCCAATCTTGAGGGTTCTGTGGGCCTCTACTATGAACTCTGATCTTTAGTTCTTTCCATAGATTTTCCAGATGATTGGCTGGGCCATTCTGAGATCAGTCTTGCTGAAATGTCCACCCTCATTTAATCTTCATCATCCTGGTAGATGGCAACAGATTTTTCTCAAGAATGTCAATTATATGAAGTTTGCCAGTGCCATATGCTGAAAAACAGCCCCACGCCATGATGTTCCCACCTTCAAACTTCACTGTTGGTATGCCATTTCTGAGGTGATGTGCAGTGCCATATGACCTCCGAACATGGTGTGTTATAGCATCCGAAAAATGCTATGTTGATCTCATCTGACCAGACTATATTCCCTGTATTTTACAGGCTTGTCTAGGTTGTGCAGCAAACGTTTGAGCTTCAACAAACTTTTTCTTCAGCAAAAGAGTCTCGTGTGGGGAGTGTACATACAGTCCACTGCGGTTGAGTGCATTATTTGTACCTACTAATTCCAGAACTTTCAGAAGCTCTCCACAAATGGTCCTCGGCTGTTGGACAACTCTTCTGATCATTATTTTTACTCTGTCAGAAATCTTGTGAGGAGCACCTGGTCGTGGCCAGTTTATGGTGAAATGATGTATTGCAATCTTTCTGTAACCAGTGCCATCAGTATGTTTTGCAAAAACATGGTTGTGAAAGTCTTTAGAGAGCTCTTTGCTTTAACCCATCACAAGATGTTTCTTGTGTGACACCTTGGTAATGAGAAACATTTTTATAGGCTACCATTTGGGGCTGAACCAGCGAATATTAATTTCCACTGACTTGGGGTAGGACTGCTTTCTAATTACTGATAGCTTTCAGCTGGTGTCCTGGCTTTCCATGTTTTTTTTTTGTTTTTTTTTGTTTTTTGCACCTCCCTTTCTGCATGTGTTCAATGTTTTTTCCCTGTGTCATTCCATTTGATTACACATAGCTTCTCTTCTGTTTTCTTAGTATGTATGGATTCCATGGGTTGTTACCAACATCTGGTTAACAGCACCTTTAGAAATATATTTACTGAGAAAAATGGTGATGTGTTCAATTCTTATTTTACCCACTGCATTTGTTTAGAACAGTTTTTGCTGGTGCTTTATCTGTGAATATTTATCTTATGACATTTTCATTGGAGATCATAATATTATGGATTGAGGACTCACAGTTTAGCCATAAGTAAAGTTTTGAAGTTAAAAATGCTTTGATGACTGATGTGTTTATTACAAGATGACAATTCATGGACTGGAGTTGTATTTTTATCATCTGTTTGAGCTCTCATTCTGACGGTACCCATTCACTACAGAGGATCCATTGATGAGCAAGTGATGTAATGCAAAATTTCCCCAAAACACTGACACGTTGGCAAAAAATAAAAATACATAAATAAATAAAATTGCAACCCTAATATTTTACTCAGGCACTATTTCTATTCATCCAAACAGATGGTTTTATGTCAAGTATGGTGATATTTTTGGTTTGGAATTACATCACTGATTTTTGTAAAATATGTAATATTGAATGCTTCAAAACAACAAGCAATCGCATGTTCTCCATAAATTTGACTGTCAAGGTTTTATTAATGTTGCAATTTCTATTCTTCTCTCACTGTCCAGTAATCTTCTTTATTAACTTCACAACCCCCTCGAAATAAAATGCATTCAATTCAAATAAATGTATTATTACAGATTAAACCGGGCCTTGTTTCAGACCATACAGTCATCAAACACTTTTATGATGACCTCTTCCTCTCTTAAATCCAAAAGCCCTGACTTAAGAAGATGCAGCTCTAGCACCTGTCCCCCCTCCCCTCCAGTATGCACGGAGACTTTGGGACAGGGACTTTATCTTTCATGCAGCCAGTGTGATTGATGGCACAATAGCAGCTCAAGGAAAACAAATCCACAGACACTTTACAGGCTGTCGCTGGAACACAAACCTGAAGCAGCAACAGAAGGACACGGCGGCACGGCAGAGCCCAGCACTGACAGCCTATGATAAAGCGGCCTTCCTTAACTAAACTCATAAAGCACGGGACAATAAAACTCAATCTTCTGTAAAATCCAATTAAGTCATTATCTGACTGATTGTATCTTTAATTGAAAACAGAAGTGACAGTAAATTTCTGTGATATATCAGGATCAATCGATACTGCTGTACAATCTGCTCTCCAGAAGTGATTTATAATGCCGAAGCCATATAGGTAACTCCACATTCTTCTCACTAAAACCACTGGGGGATGAAATTAAGAGTAAGTGCATTTAATAAAAAAAACAAAACAAAAAAAAAGCAAGATGGTCAGGTTATTGATTACAGCAGATGGGGCAGAATCGAATGAATGTTTTCAGGGTGCAGAGCAAAGAAAATACAAGTTATTTTCATTTCAAATTTTTTTTTTATCACGCGCTCTCAACAGGCATGCTGTTCAGTCGGTCATCAAAAACGACTGAAATTTTATTTCCAGTGAACATGAGACCATATAAACACACAACCACTGCAAATTAGCATTTTTATTGTTTTATAATCATAACAATAATGAAAATATTTGTAACATCATGGTGTCAGTGTAAAAGAGCTCACCACATCATGAGCAAAACACAACAATATGTTAACACAAAACCAGCATCTGGAAAAACAAATGAATCAAACTGTGAACTAACAATTGTACAAAAATCTCCAAATCAAAACTGTTTGACTGATTAATATAAGAATATACAGTATGTATATGCCTACAAGATTTTATATTCATTTTTAGAAAAGGGGTACTGAAGTCTCAGTTAGCAACTTATTAATACTGAGCTCGATGTAAGTGCAAAACAAATAGTGTTGCAAGCATCTTAAATGGCCCTCAACTATAACAAAAAATACAATGTAAAAATTTGATTACACTGAGAAATGTCCAAAATGCATTTAAAATGGATAAGGCTCATTTCTATTGAATCAAAGAACTGAAAAATGTCATCATTTTTAGTTAAACATGCTGCAGTCAAAATATGTCTGCAACAAACCGAGCATAAAAGGATAGACAAAGGTTTGTGTCCCTCTTCTCCTTTACCATTTATTTGTGACTTGACTGAGGACACAATCTGTGCCAACACCATTAATATCAAGGGCACAGCTCCATATTATACAAAGAAAGCCCAGAAGAGTACTGAACATTAGCTGGATCCTGCATGGGAACACGGTAGATGCAAATCATCAAAAGTGAAATGATGTTCTTTAGTGATGGCCATAAATAAACAAGCCGTTCACTGTGAGATTGAAGCATAATTTAATAGTATCTCTTCTAACTCAACTCAATGGAGATGCTGGAGAAGAGCTCATATACTCTGCTTCCTGAAGGTCATGGGAAGAAGTTAGAATGTCCATTAGGCCAAGGACAGCAATACTGAGCGCAATAAAGCGTTGTGCTCTGCTTTTTCTTTCACTAGTGTAAAAGAGTGGAAACGAATCATTCTAATCATTAAAAACTGCAGCATTAGCTATCAAAAAGTATGAAACATAACCAGCTTTGTAAACTGTACGTCTAATCCTTGAGAAACTAAGAGTAAACCAACCCATGTCTATAAAAATCTTGAAAAGTTGAAAAACACAACAATGATCAACCTGATCAGTAGGAACTACAAACTGTTGAACGATAAGCTAGGGTTTGCTTTAAGAATCATAATACTTTGAGTTAAAATACAGAAACATTTCAATGAGATGGGAGATTGGTGCAGGTGAGGGTTTTTCATTTGGTTTGCCCCTCGATGATGGAGTCGACAGAGAAGGTTCCAGACTCGGAGCTGCTCTCACACTCCAGCCTGTTCTCAGCGTTGATCATTGAGCTGATGGACACTGTCTCTTGAGATCCATCAGAGAAAACTGAAATCAGATGGATCACAACACATAAACTATTTTTTTTTGTTGTTGTTAATCAGTGAAGAACGTTTGTGCCACAGCATAATCTGATTATAGCATCTGTGATGCATGAAACCTGAAGCATGCATGTAACATGAGCGTTTGGTTCCTGACATATTCACATTTACTGACAAAGTACAATGGTGCCATGGAGTATTTGGACACTTGAGCCTCACATAAAAATGTTTGAATGTCTTTGGATTAGAAACAAAATATCAAGCCAAGCGGCATTTATCTCAATGTTAAGGTATAAACAACAATAAACAATAGATCTGAAAATACACCTGGGCTTACTCTAGTGTGAACTTGAGGGCAACGCTGCATTTATTTGATGGAAACTTTATTATTATTTAATTATTACAATTTAATGTATTTAAATATACTAAATAACAATCTATTACTGTGATGCGATACTCCTATGCTGATTTAATGTTCAATGAACAACATTACACTCAACATTATAATGGAAAATAGTTGTGCTGCTTAATATTTTGTGGAAAATGTTCTCAATTCTTCAACCAAAATACCATTTTGAAAAACCATTTTGAAAGCAGATGGTTAAAATAATAGTAAAAACAGCTCAGAAATATACATTAGTGTCCAAAGATGTTGGAGGCCATTGTATTTAAAAGTTACTTTTATCAACTTACCATTTTGAGCTTTGCCAACAAACAATATCTGAACAAGCTGAATCTTTGAACAGAACACAATGTTAGTGTAGAAAGAGTAATGTTGAAGCATTCATTATCTTGCTTATCTTGAGATTATCAGCTTCTCCAGTTAAACCAAACAGCAACTATTAACTGTATGAGCAGTGCTGTCAGCTCTCCACAAGACAGAGTAAAGACAGTGCTTTTATGAATCACACACTGCAGTGTTTTGGCTACTTTGGCAAACTCACTCAAGCTGAAGATACGTGTACTAAAGCAGACAGCCTGCTGAGTGAGCACATGACTATCGAGCAAATATAGCGCAGGACAAGTCTGTACTGCCCTGACTTTCTCGTGTGCGCACAACAAAAAACAGCACCATATTAATGTAAATATGAAATATAAATATCGCATTAAATAAACCCCCGATAGTTACTGGTTTACACTGGATTACCATCATCTGCTTAAATAAATGACTTTATGTAAAACCGAAACACTAGCAGTTATAGTTCCCTATAAACACACATGGTGGTTTGTGCATTGAAGCAGGTCACTGCTCATCTCAATATACATATGATTCTAATACATTACAGTCTCTACCGAGTCTATCAAAGTTATGAGTGTCAGGAGGGGCGACACGCAAATCCTGTTCATCTGCTTCCCTGACCTTCATCACCTGAGAAAAGGAGCATAAAGGATCTTACTGTGCCTCTCATCCCTACCTGCCCTCCCTCTTTTCCATCTGCCTCTCCTCCTCTGCGCTGCTCTGGCGTGGAGGTAATTAAGGGGTGCTGGCCAAAAGGAGTAATTTTTCTCCTCATTAACTTCCTGATTGGTTTCAGGCTACAAACTTTGTGCTCTGCCCGCAGTTTGTCACCAATTCCAAACTGGCCAATCGTTAATACTAATGTTTGTGTAGCTAAACTGCGCCGGCGCTCTGTAAAACAATAATACATGGAGTGAGAGGGAAAGAGGAGGGGCTGGAATTAGCCGTGGCTGTGTTAATTCTGAGGGAGTTCATCAGAGGGAAATCTATGGTGTAATTAAAGGGAAGATCTCGCGGGTGAGTGGACAGGTCGTTTGTAGGGACGGTAAATCAGCTGTGGGGTTGTTTGGCAAGCGGACATGTTCTGTGTCATGGCTTCGTTGCCTTTGATTATCATTGCATTAGCGCTTAATATAAACTAATGTCAGACCGGCCATAAACACTCTGTTATACACACAATCAGGCCTTTAAATATGCAGGTAAAACCAAACAATAATGAAACAAGTAAATGGATTTCCTTGACTTGTAAAATACAGCATGCAGTATATTCATTATTGTATTATGACTCATAAGAAATATCTCTCAAACTAATACATTTTTTTACACCATCCTGTTGAAAATAAATAAATAAATAAAAGAACCAGGCTAATTTAGGCGCTGGTCTTCCAGGCTGGTTTTAAGAGAGGTTTTACGTACTTTACAGCTGGCTGCTTAGACCATTTTAAACCAGCTAAAACCAGCTTAAACAGAATCGTTTCAGCATAGCACATATTTCATAAGAATAACATTTATTATAAAACCTCCACAAAGTTGCCAAACAAGACATTTCCTAAACATTGGCAGTAACACAATAATTACCAAAAATCACATGTCTGTCAAGTCCAAAACAGTATTGAAACAAGAGAGGATTTACTTTTCTGTATGCCAAAAAAAAAAAGCTTATTCTCCCATCTGAACTTTTGCCCTATTCACCCTTGTTCGACTGCCTATCTTAGATTTCCAAACTATTAAACAGTCTTTGTATAGTTTAACAAAAGGAAGCTTTAAAAAAAAAAAAAAGAGCATGAAAAGGGGAGGGGAACCGGTGAAAGAAGCTCAATCATTTCAGGCAGTTTGGAAAAAGTGAACAAAAGCCCAGAAGTGAGAGAAGATGGTAATTCAGGGTTGATCTATCGTGGATAAGCTCTTTCCTTTCCTTTCTACAACTCATATACTGCCAGCGCTAGGCCATGAGGGTCCAATAATGCCCGCACTTAGATAAACACACAGAGTTGCACAGAGATAACACATACAGGCGCTCACACACACACACACACACACACAGGCATACATGCTCAAACATGTATAAAGATGCACCCACACACACGTGCTTACATTTGATTAAAAATAGAAATAATAGTTCACTGTATCAGTCTTAAACACAGTTGAATCAGTATGAAAATCAGTCTAAACAGAGTTAAGATATTAGATTAAGACATTAAGATTAGATTGGATTAAGATATTAGCAGGTAGGTAGTTGTGATTTTAAAGCCATATCAGCTAACTAGGCTATTTTAAATTTTGTTAACCAATTACGTAACAGATGCATAAATGCAACATGATAAAATTAATTAAAATAACAAGGTGTTTAAAATTCAAAAACAACTACTAGATCATTAAACAAGTTCTTAAGATAACTTACTATCGAAAAAAAATTCAGGTATTTGTATTAGAGACAAAGTTGTGTAACAAGACACGTTTAAGATAAAAGGGGGGCTGATATTAGAGACTTTTTATTTAACAATATTATTAGATATTGGATATTTAAATGAACATGCTCATTCATTCATACTTTGGCATTTTATGCTTAATTGTTTAATAACACTAATAGTGGACTTAAATTTAATCTTTAGGCATTTATCTCGATATTTCATACTGCACAAGATCAAATATAATGATAAATATAAAACATATATATTCGTTTTTTTATTTTCTTATTTTGACAAAATAGTATAGAAGTGTAATAGCAGTCATTTAGTGGTTATTAGCCATAAAGTTATCGTTTTTCAGTGAGAACTGTAATATCAGTGCATCCCTATGCTACAGTATGTAACCATTTGCCATTCACGTGACGCAAACTCCTAACCTTGCCTGGTGGACTTGGGAGTGCTTCATTTGGAAAACCACTTTGACAATAACCTAACAGACCAAACTCTGGCTTGCACCAAAAGCTATGAGCACTCTCAGAAACAAACACTCTCATCTGTACGACATGACCTGACTGAAGATGTGCTGGAGGGAGATGGAGCTCCCTCAAGGAATGACATGCACGTCTCTCTCAATCATTAGAGTCGTGGCAGGACTTAATGGCGCAGAAAACACAGGCCTACAGCAAGGCGGCGGCACTTTAAACAGCTGCTGACTCCTCAAAGTGTGAAGAGCCGTGGCTGCTGCAGAGAGACGGATGTTGTTCTTGACGTGGAGCTCTCACTCATAATCACATTGGCACTGGAGTTTGAAGCACTCAAGGGAGGTGAACGCCGAAGCATTTAACACTTAATGACAAACCCAGTACAAATAAAATTATAATTTATGTGTATATTTCAAAGGTCCTTCAGATTATTATTTTATTATTATCATTAATTTTTTTTAATGATGAACTGATCAGTGTGCACTGTGTATTAGATAATGTAAATCAATAAAAAAAAGGATAAGAAATCAAACTAGATTTGAAAGAAAATACGAGTGCTGTTGCGGTTTTATTTGTGCAAAATAAAATAACACTTTATTAAAAATCCTGAAAAGAAAAATGGTTTTTGAAAAAATATTAAGCAGCACATTCATGTAATTTTTCTTGAATAGAATACCAAATCGATTAATGAAAGATCATGTAAGACTGAAGACTGGAGTTGGCTGCTGAAAATTCAGTTCACATGTGAGTACATCGGACACTTCAGTCCCCATTATCGGTCTATTAGAGATCTGCACGAGTGGCCTGCAACGTCTGACAGGAGGCATCATGCCAGGGTCAGAGGCTAATTAAACACATAAGCACCTCCAGACCTGTATTGTTCCCCAATCTGTCCCCAGACTCAAAGTGTCTCTGAGAGAATTGGCAGGCCCTCCTCCCTGTTAAATCACTGGCACTGATACAGCGCTCTGCCGTCCCTGTAAATGACCTGTCCGTCTCTCCCGGCCTGCGCTCGGTTCCGTCGAAACATTATGGATATACTATAATGACTTGAGACATGGGATCGATGATTTGAGGGATTTTGTGTCATTATCTTTAAAGGAGAGAAAATAATGACAAGTG
The DNA here is from genome assembly GCF_023724105.1 of Carassius gibelio. NCBI lineage: Eukaryota > Metazoa > Chordata > Actinopteri > Cypriniformes > Cyprinidae > Carassius > Carassius gibelio. The sequence continues at coordinate 28,356,534 of NC_068400.1, forward strand.
CAGAATAAGCGTTGCAGGCATCAGTTAGCACAGCTGGGAGGGAGACTGAAGCCCCCCTGGGTGAAATAAATGACTTAATAGATTCAGCTGAATTAACTTGTGGGTTAATTACACTCTGGGTTAAGGATGGATCTGATTGTACTTAGAAAACATTCTGGTCAACAATGACTACCACAAAAAAACCTACATTTTAGACGTGTGTAAAAATTATTTTATGTCCAATTCTCGCTATTAACAAAACATGAATTATGATTTTTTTTCCTCAATAAACTCCTAATTGTCTGCAGGTTAATAGTCAGCAAAGGTAGTTTAGATTAAGTTGATGTATTTTTATTTTATGTTTAGTTTAACTTTTATAAGTACTTATAAACAGCCAATATATTAATAATAGGCATGCTAATAAGCTACTAGCTTAACTAGTGACTAATTGGTCCCTATATTAAAGTGTTACTAAAACCACAAGCAATGAAGACACAAAATATGCCTTTTAACAATTTAGACAAGGTTCAATAACTAAAGATTCCCATAAAATAAAGCTCTCTGCAGCAACTGTGACAGCATGTTTTCATTATATTTAATTTGTTGATAAAAATATCAAATAACTTCTAAAACATCTAGGAAATAAGCCAGTATTAAGTTATTTTCATTTGCAAGTTATTTCTAATATGGTGTCTGATTTATTATTATCAATGATGAAAACAGTATTTTTGTGAAAATCATATAGGTTAAAAGAAAAGCACTTATTTGAAATAGAAATGTTTTGTATCATTATACTCTCAACTGTCAGTCTTAATCAAGCTAATGCATCTTTAAAACAAGTCCCTATAAACTTTTAAAAACTAGTAGTGTAGGCTATATAAACTGAGATTCCAGGCTCTCTTTCACACAGACAGAGTGCTAAAGAGAGCAGAACCTTTGGCAGCAATCATTACCCATTTTATCTCCTCAGTGCCTCGGGCAAGTGTTAATGGAAATGTTGTACAACACATTACAACAGTGCTTGAGCCTGGAGCAGCCAATTACACTGGTATTTAACCAATCCATAGAGAGAAAAGTCTGAGCATTTAGCATCAGCACTGGAGAAGGGAAGACAGCATGACACGGAGGAGTTACTGACGGTTAAATAACACTCCAGCCAGAGACTTTGCCTGCAGGCCACTGATTCAGCCTTTGATTTACTTGAATGGAACACGTCAGGCTTTACAGATTCCTTTCAAATTGTTTGGAAAGCATTATGTGGCACATTATCCATCCTTGTCATCTCTACTGCTAATATACTTATGGTCAAGATTACAAAAGCTATCAAGTACTTGCTGTGTTTTGTGTGTAGGTGGTGAAAGAGAAAACTTTTCTCCTACTGATCTGCAATAAAAAAAACTGTCAATAGCCAACATAACAACCATCCAGTCATCCACCTGACATCATACAGCAATTAACCATCTTTCCTTTAAAATCAGCAATACATTTAGTGCATGCAGCTTCTTCTGAACTCTTGTCCCTCAGTGAAACAGTGTAACAACCAAATAAAGGGACACATGTAACCCCACTTAACCCTGAGAGCACAGGCTTTGCCAGAGTTCAATACATGTTCCAAAGAGAAATAATGCAAACAGGATGGATTAAATGTTAAAAAAATAAATAAATCTCTATCAGATGAAACGTTACACCTCTTCCTGCTCAAGCTCTACCTCTCAATTGTGCTTGAAGCTTGCAGAGAATCATTATTGCACTGTTATTTTGCTTCGAAAGAGAATGAATGAGCTCTTTGATGGCTCCTAGGAGATTTTGTCTTTTCCTGGAACTTTTAATGGGGGGTCTACCACTTCTGAAAACAATATCACATTCTGACTAAGAAGAATGACATGTATTAAATTTGTGGTTTGTAAACGGCATCAGACTGATCAATATATGTCACAAGCACATTAAATATGATTTCCACAAGTATCGATGTGACTTGAATGTGTAATTAGTTACCAGCAAATAAATATTTGTATTCAAACAAAAGCGTTACTGATTGACAGCAACAATTTTTTTTTAATCTCTAAGAAAAAAGTATTGACGTATGAGTTGAAAATGCCAAGGCATGATTTAAAATGTTCAATGGTCTTGAATGAGCATTATGCTACTGTATATCTAAAGGGTTCTAGAAGGTATTTCAAAGAATAGCATGGCATTAGTTATGAGCTAAATAAAACACTATTACCCATAGTGCCATGTAAAAGGTGACATAGTTGCATATGTTAAATGTATTTACTGTAGTACAGTAACCAAATAAACCTAAATTTCAGCTGACAATAATTTAATTAATATTAATCAATACTTAAGATTGTGCAATTACAATGTAAAAACACCAACTAAAAATGATTATTTTAAATAAAGCACTGCTTTTACAATTTATTCTGAATGCCACATACAATATAATCTTTAAATATGGTTGTTTACAAACAAAAAATGCCCCCGTCTACTCTCTCTAAAGCTATAAACTTTGCCCAGCCTGCAAACAAAACTAACTTTGAATCCTCCAATAATAAACAACGACAGAAAGAAAAAACAGAGCATGAGAGAAAATGGTAAAACCCATAGACTGTCTCGTATAACACTGAAATTCCTACATAACTCACAGCAGGCACATCATCTCACAGGCTGCGTGGCTGCCGCGGGTGGGGGCGGATGCAGGCGGAGGTAAGGCTGCCCTGGCGGGTGATGGAGTGCAGTGTCACCTCCGGCCCAGGCAATTTATGGCGGCGCGCTGCTGACGAGCTTCCAGCAGTAAAGAGCACACAGGGGCGTATTTCACAGCGAGCTGAGCTTTATGAAGAACACTTCGACGCCCCGGCAGGCCGCCGCTCGTGACGGATGGAGAAAGACGCATGACAAGCTTCATCATTGTTTGTAAATCTTAACTTGTTCCCGCTCACTAACCCCAGAGGCAATTTTCCAGAGACAGCTGTGGGGGCCGCTCAGAAAGGACAGCGTCGCACTCCTGAAGGTTATTTGGCCTCATATTTGGCCAACTGATTACCCCAGTGCTAGGGAAAATAAATGCACATCGCACAAGCACTGGAGGCACAGATAGAGTGCAGAGGACTCAAGAGACAAGTCATCTGAAAACCACACTGTAATGCACTGTATCTCACTGTAATGTTACTTTAGAAAATAATGAAACTCAAAATCTTGTGATTTACTGAGGTACCTCTTTTTAAATATCTCCTAACAGAACAAAGGTTATATAGAACACAACAATTATGGGAACAATATCCAGAGTGTGACAGCTAATCAGGTCTGACTGTAAAAGTTGTTGATATGGCACTAAAAATACCATGAGATGTTTAGGGATCTGAGCAAAGAGGGAGTGCAGACTTCATGTAAAGGATCAAACTCGGGTCACAATTGCCTGGATGGTCACTCAGTGTCATCCGGCCATCTTCACCAATCAAAGGATTGGAAAAGGATGTTCAAAATTATTAGCACAGTTTCATTCACCAAAATAATAAAAATAAAAAAAGTCTGTTTATGCTGACTAAAGATTCATTCAGGGTCTCCAAATATTTAAGATGATCCCAGTTCAAGAAATATAGCTACATACATTATACAGGTTAATCTACTGTGTGAAAAATCTAAGTCTAAGTGTGATAAAGACAACAGATGTTGCTGCATTGGTTAACTGTATGGCGCTTCATATGCGCCACAGCAGTTTTTGATTTAAGGGTTACTGTAATTCACCCAAAAATGAAAATTCTGTCAATTACTCACTCTCTTGTCGTTCCAATGACGTAAGACCTTCATTCATCTTTGGAACACAAATTAAGATATTTTTTATTAAATCTAAGATATTTCTGACCCTCTATAGACAACAAGGGTCCTACCACGGTCAAGGCACAGAAACGCTGCAAGTACTTAACAATAAAATAAGTACGCTGTAAATATGTTAAAATAGTCATGCCATAGCCATGTGACATCAGTGGTTCAACCTTAATTTTGCAAAGCTACAAGAATACTTTTTGTGTGCAAAGAAATACAAATAATGACTTTATATATAATATGAAATATTAAATGTATTCTCATCCATGTTCAGAACATTAAGTTAAAATGCATTATAAAAAGGCATGCTGAAAAAAAAACCCTTCTTAAGACTGAAGAAAAACATTTATATAATCTCCCACCCACAACTTTATCGCCATTAGTTTAACATCTCAACCGACATTAATGTGTTTTTTTTTTTTTCATTTTCAACTGGCTCAGGGTGCACCACTGTACATATTATTTTTTATTTTTTTTACATTTTTATTTTTTAGATCTTAAATTAAATTTGACATTGCTAAAACAATGGTAACAAGTCATAACTCCGAGTCCCTAGTGGATCCCCAGACCCCAAAAACCCTGCATTAGGGTACTGTATAAAGGTACAGGAAACAAATAATAGACCGCAAACTCCTCACTGGGCTCTGAGCAAGTTTGTTTTGGAGATGGGACCACCCAGCATGTAGTCTTTTGCGTATAATGGAACATAACACCCCCTGCAGTGATAGTGGGGGTGACAGACACCCTCATGTTGAAACCACTGGAAATCAGCATGTAGAAATCATTAACAGCCAGGGCAGGTGGCAAGCTTGGAGGTATACGGGAATGGTGGATCACAGAAAGACCATAATCATACTAAAACGTCATTCAACACTTTTTTTTTGGGGTTCAAAATGGTGCACAGTAAGTCATTACTGTTTTCAAAATCTACAAATAATTTTAAATAGTGTCAGTTAAAGTTGTATAGCTTTACCAAGTGAAAGGTACAGGAAAAATATGAAAATATAATTTATGATTTCTATGTTCTAAGACTGAAGCGCTTAGCACATGGTCCTTGTCTCTTTAAATCTGAAGTCACCAGAACAAATGACTCTCATAAAAGTTTTACCTTTGAATTTATTTATTTTTATCAATTTTACAGTGCCCTTGACTCGGAGTATGAACCTCCCTCAGATGTACTTGCTCACACTGTTGATAATCTCTGGATAAAAGTTTATGGCCCTAAGAGCATGTGTGTGTGTGGGACTGACCTGCTGCTTTGGGTTCAGGGCAGGTGATGGGTGGCACACATGCAGTTGTGCCGAGCCCCTGACTCAGGTAAGAAGAATAGTAGGAGTGTGTTCTGTACTGGGGGGACACGTTATGGCGACCATTTCCATTGGGCATCTGATTCAAAGGGATGTGATTTTGGGAGAGTTGGTGGGAAAAAAAAAGGACAAGTTAAAGCAACACAAAGAATCTCTTCCTATCGACTAAACAGTCAAGAATAAAAATAATAAAAAAAGAATCACATTTTGAAAGTTGCAGGTGCAGACATTCACACAATTTTCAAATTTGTAAATCATGTCAATAAGCAAGGCTCAGCATATACCGCAAGGTTTTAATACAGCTCGTCTAATTTCTTCTCTTCAATAAAATAAAAAATAATTTAGATTAAGTAGTGACAATGAGTGAAGTGATGAACACTCAAAAAAATGGATTTGTGGCACTGTTCGTTTTACACAGATTTGTTTTGTTAAAAATACACAAATATATTTAGTTTTCTGCCAAAACACAATTGTATTGTGCTTAATCAGCTTAAACTGTTTCATTTTCAATTTTACTTAATTATCAATCGTTAAACTAACGTAAAGTGTTTAATTTCGTAATTAAAAAAAAAAACGGAAGTGACGATTTCCAACGCATTTGATGACGGCGCAAAGGAGAGCAAGAGGTACCAGTCAGGTAAGAAAATCTCAAGTTTTTCTTGTGTTAAGTCAAAGTCTTTAATTTCTCTTAGAGTTCCTGTTTTGGGGAGCTTTTGTTTTGCAGTCTTGTATTGTGTAACCGGTTTACTGCACCGTTAATAGATGAGTTTGAGCGGTTGGGAGATGTGAAAGCGCACGACTCTCTGTAAAGTATTGACTTGAGTATATATATAACGTTACACTAGGGCTGAAACAATTACTAGACATTATCGACAACGTCGACGATAAAAAAAAAAAAAAAAGCCGGCAAATGTTTTTGAGTAACGTTAGTGGTTTGATCTCGTATGCCTAATGTGAAAGCCTCCAATAATGCAGTTTGACCAGTGTGACGCTATAGCGCAATATTGTAATACACTCTCCTGATTCAATTCAAAAGAAGAAGATAGCACTTCAGTTTGAGGCAAACCGATCCGATCCGAACCTTGGATGAATATGTAAATATATACTGCACGCCTTCCTCTCAATAACTGCATGAACTCAACAAAAACTGACCGCGATGTAAAAGCAGCTCTTAAGAACATATTTGATTACAGCGATGTGGATGTTTGCACGAACTCTGAGGTTCTCCAGAGTCTAGGCACTCCAGTAAAGAAAAGTCCAGTCACGTTTATTTATATAACAGTTCTTATGCAATAGATAGCTTTTCAATATGCAATAGAAAGCTTTTCAATGTTAAACATGAAAATACAGAGTCAGTGTCGCTAGAATTATAACTTGATTTCCTGTTATAAAGCAGCTCTCCGGTGTGGAGCTAGCTAATCATAAAATTATTTTATAATTGGGGGAAATATTTCATTAAAGTTTTAGTTCTGCGCTAGATCAAACCAAACTGTTTTAAATCTCATAACCCAATAAGGTATTTTAAGAGAGATTGTATTTATTAGTAAAATGTTTATTCGAAAATAAAACGTCCTATCACTTACCTTTACTTTTATTATACATATGGCTTACAATAAGAGATGTTAAGAGGCAGAATTATTTGTCATTCAGCTACTTCCTCCTATAGCTAATCAAATGGTGAATAGGAGTTTCTCTCTCATCTCATTTTGTGTGCAAAATATATTTATTTGTATAAATTTATTGTATACTAGTAATACATAATGACTTTCAAAAGTGGAAGTAATTACCTTTATTTGTTAGAATATGTATATTTTAACTAACTGCAAAAGCTAAATAATCAATAAATGTCTAACCATGAAATGTAGACCGAGTTAGGAGAGCCCTGGCTCAGCACAGTGAAAGTATTTGAAGCTTTGTTTATGAACATGGCGGTGTGGTCATACAATGACTTTAAACCGGACACTACTCTGAGCTGTTCACATTATACAAATGCTCCAGATATGTAATCAGGTTCACCCTTTTGGAATGGTAAACATGACACTATTCATCACTCACACAAATAAATCACTTAATATTTTGATAATTGAATTGGTTTTTGCTGTTAAACCTTTTTTTTTTTTTTTTTTTTTGCACTTCATGTGTTTACAGATTTGTGCAGAATTTGAGACATCCAGAATTACCTTAGGCCCATCAGAATCAACAATCTTTGCCAAACTGGATCCGCACTACAAAACTTATGTAGATGTTTGCATAATGAAGAAGAGTCCTTGGACAAATACTGAAACCCTCTTGGTGCCCACTACACAGGTAAGAACAACTGCACTCAACACAACCTTGTATTAAAACACTATTCTCTCACTGGCCACTGGAAATTGACAAAAGACAGATCGAATAAGATTAGGTTTATTAATACAATAAATACAAAATATGTGGTACTACTATAAACTGACAGATTATGAATGCATTCGCCTCCCAAAAACCATTCATTTTAATGCAAGGCAGGGGTGTCCAGTTCTGATCTAGGAAAGCCAGTGTTGTGTGGAGTTTAGCTCTAACACACCTGCCTGGAACTTCTAGTAATACTTTATTGTTTTAAAATTCCCAAGAACCTTGATAAGCTTGTTCAGGTGTGTTTAAATGGCTAGGTCACCCAAAAATAAACATGTCATTAATTACTCACCCTCATGTAGATTTAGTCTGAGCACGCGGACGCACTTCCGGAAAAATCGGCCGAAAAAAAGGCCAAAGACCGGCCGATTATCAATAGCGTATTTTAAGCAAAAAAAGTCAGGTTTCCGATTGATGGCGGGTCAACCGATGCATCCCTAATATTTTTATGAAAATGCGAGAGATTTCTGAACCTCCATAAAGGCTGCAATGCAACTGAAATTTTCCCAGAGTCATAGTAAGGACATTAGTAAAACAGTTCATGTGACATCAATGCTTCAACCACACTTTTACAAAGCTACAATAAATTTTTTGTACAAAGAAAAAAAAATAGCAATTTTATTTAACAATTCTACTACAAATCACATATGCCCCCATTATAGAGAGTAACAGGAGGCATGAAAATTGCTTTCCTCTGCGTGTAAACAAGGCTCAGTGCATGCGTGTTCGAGGTCAGCAGCACCATGCGCATTAATTCTTTACGTGCTGTTGATAATGGTGGAAGATGCGATTTGGAGAAGAATTGTTGAATAAAGTCGCTATTTTGATTTTGTTTGCACAAAAAAGTAGTCTTGTAGCTTTGTAAAATTATGGTTGAACCACTGATGTCACGTGGGCTGTTTTACTGATGTCCTTACTATGTTTCTGGGTCTGGGAACATTCCAGTTCTGTTGTTTACCGTACAGGGTCCAGATGTGTGTACCATTTTCCACTGTAATGTTTGTTAGAATCCCATCTTGACTGCTTGCCTGGATTTCCCATAAGAAGATGAATGACTGACTTTTTTTCATGTAATTTTAGAAAGAAAAAGAAAAAAAAAAATTGTTGAAGTGAGTAACTTTAAATAGAAAATATTGTGTTAAAGTAACTAGAACTAATTGTGTGGAACCACTGTCCATAATTGAAATGAGTAATTTGAAACAAACCTCCTTATGTTGATAGAGTGAAACAAATTTGGCTAGATTGTAATAAATCAAAACATGTTGAGTTCACTTAACCGGTTTAAGCTGAAGCAACGTGAATAAATTGAGTTGGTTGAACATTACTATTTCACATAGATTCTACCTCATTCAGTTGTGTTGTCACAACACAAGGAGTTTGCATAGATTCAAAAAAATCCATTTATGTTATCAAAACACAATTTGGTTGTGTGGAACCACTGTCCATAATTGACTTAAGTAAGTTTAAAGAGTAATTTTTTTGAGTGAATGCTGAGTAATATGAATGCAACAAAGATTTTGTGAGACGGTTCACTTTGCTTCTTTAGTAAAAAAATAAATAAATAAATAAATAAAAATACACTACTGTTCAAAGTTTGGCGTTTTTTTTTTTTTTTTTTAAAGAAATATTTTTATTCTGCAAGGATGCACTAAAATGTTGGTCCAGCTAATTTTCATGTACACTGCAAAATATTAATACTATACAGTGGCTTTACCAATAAGTCTTAATTTAAAGGCTGAACATCCTTTAGAGGCTTTATTGAGTTTTAATTTATTTATATATAATTGGTCAATCTTCTCATCCTCATACAGTCCCTGTTTGAACCAGAAGACATACTTAATCCTATAATTGGACACAAAGTGTATGGCGCCTCAACAGTGATGATCCTAAACCGGGTCTTGAGTTCTGTCTGCACACTGCATGATGCATGTATCAAGTGTTTCATTGCTTCAGTAAAACAGTCTGTACATTCTAGACGTATAAACCTCTAGTCCGAGAAGGAGAAAAAATGGCCAGTATGCGTTATGGTTGACCTCCTGCCTAGATTGCTTTATTTCTCTTTTTCTTTTTCAAAATAAGCTGCAACAAACTGCTCTGGCAAGTTTTCTTCCCTCTTGCTAGAACTTTAAAATAAGCTGTCTACTTGACGGCACAGAGGCCTTAGGGTGTTTTCAATTTCACTTTTATGGAATTTGATTTCTGTCAGCCAGTAATATGTCACCATTTACTGTCCACCCCATCAACTCCTGACAGGTTTATAAACTGTTATTTAAACAACGTCAGCCTCTTGTATTGCCTATGACAAATATAATACAAACTGAACTGAATCTATTCAACAGTACCCCACCAATACATACATAAAAAATAAAACAGAGGGGGGAGGGGGGTGCACGGAATATGTGCCCAAATGTTTGTTATGCTCCTCAACTATTTCCTGCCTTTTCTATGCCACTCTTAACCTACCATAACACTTATATCAAAATAAGTCCAAGTGGAATAAAATTCATGCCTCATTCAAACTCATTCCCTGTGATTCCGATCTCTATCTCAGGTATGAGCGTATCTAGGCAAAATCTGGTAACACTGCATAGTGCTTGCTTAGTACAGCTTCAGCAGTTTAAAAGCGCATTATGATTACCAATTCATGTAATAAAAAACTGCCCACAAAATGACCAGGCCTGCTAGAGTCGTGCTACCTCTGCTGTTGGATCCAGAGCAGCCTCATTAATATGGGCTGGCTGGAGTCCTTTACCTCCCTGAGTGAGCTCTTATCTGGCACCATCAGCTGTCTGGATCCTCTACGCAACCCTCATATTTTCATTCTCCACCTGCAGTGCAGCGGAGCCCCACTCGCTGGAGGTGGGAGAGGGCGGGAGATGGACACACTAAGATAAAAGCCAGATGATCTCTCCCTTATCAAATGAACCCTAATAAAGAGAAGAAGCTATGATGGAAAGTTTCATGGAACAAGTTATGATTTTGTAAACATAAGATAGAATACATAATAATCAACATCCTACCAAAAACTATGAAGTTTCTGGATTACAAAACAGCCTGATGGAAAGAGAAATCCTTCTTAAGTGATGCAACCTAAATCACAATAACATCTTTCTTACAGATTCATCGTTCTTGCAGAAACAAAGACCTCATGCTTCATGCTTCTATTGACTAACAGATTTTTCATGATAACATCTATTTTTTTAATTATAATGTATGAGTTTTTTCAATCATGGACATCACAAATTTCCTTTAGGTAATTCCATTTGACGAGAACCTGAACTACTGTAACCTTCAAATCCAAATATATAATAATCCAATACAAGTGAATTTGCATTGTCTTTGATTTGATGAACAAACTAATGAAAACATTTTTTTAAAACATTTTTAAACTGCTCCTTTACTTTTTAATGACAATTTTATTAAACTACTGAAGCTAAACAACCATAACGTACTTAAACTATTTAAGAATTTGAGCTTTTACATGGGAGATTTTTTTCTTCTGCTACAACAACTTTTTGCAATTTTAATGCTCCACAAAAAAAGGCAAAATTAATTTTGGTTACACTTTATTTTAAGGTGTCCTTGTTACAGTGTAAGTATACATTTAAGTACTAGTAATATCATTACTATATGGTTAGGGTTAGGATTTGGTCTAGGGTTACTTGCATGTAATTATGCATAATTCATTGTTATTATAATAGTAAGCGCAAGTAACGCATATAACAAGGACACCTTAAAATAAAGGTGTTACCTGAATTTTAATTCAGTAATGAGAAACGTTTAGAAAATAAGAGCTGTGTTTAGTATCTGTGCAACCAGCCATTTTTTTTAAATGTATTTTTAATCATAATTACGGTCACACAAATAAAACTTGCTGAAGTTAAATACATTAACTTTTTTTTTTTTTCAAAAGCTAAAGAAAAAGCTAGACAACAACAACAAACTAAGAAAAAACTGTTTTCTATAAAACACCAAAAGAATCATAGCATATTTCCTACATTTGTCTTTCAAATGGTCAAATTCTGGCAATGGGAGATCAGAATTAAAGCTGAAGAGCTGTATCTTCATATGAGCAATATCATTAACCTTTGCAATTCAAACCCTGGGACGCACTAAAAAGATGGAGGCGGTGACCCTGGAGCAATATGTCGCCATCAGGGTCCCAACTGCACAAATATGCTAAAATATGGCCCCATCACTGACTTAACACTCAGGAATGACTCCCTGGAGAAATATAGATTTAATTTACTTCACACTTGAGTAGATCAGATTTGATACAATGAGGATACTTTGCCACATAAATCAGAGTCTGTATAAACAGGGTGATCTCCATATGAAAATCATATGTCATGGTATGAAGACTCTTTCTAATGTCAGTGGGTGATGGGAGATTAATAAAGGCTTGTAAAACTGTTGCAATGCGATGATGGTATATCAAAGTTGAACGGGCCATGACTTTGATGATATCCTCAATTTCATGCTGTCCAGTTTGATATCTTCTAACAGTCATCTTCAAACTTGTGCAGCATGGTCTGATGCAGACAACATCCACACTGGAGGGCTGCTGCCAGGACAGATTCATGTGCTTGGACTCAGAATTGCATGGTTTGCATCTGACTCTGAGAGAGACTGATGATTATTTTGCAGTACAGTACATCTGATTATACACTGGTGTAAATCTTTAACCATACACTTAAAACATGTTAATGTATCTATCATCACAAACTGAAACCCCTACCCACTTATTTTGCTGCTAATTTGTGACACTGACCCCATATACCATTTGTACAAAAGATTAGATTTTCTTTAAAAGTTTTAAAATTTCATCTTGTACTGTACACTTATGCTCAGCAAAGATGGATTTATTTGATCAAAACTACAATAAAAACTGTAATAATGTGAAATATTATTAAAATTTAAAATAAACGTTTTCCATTTTAAAATGTAATTCATTTTGTCTGTGTAATTCATTTGTTGCCTAACAAAGCTACATTTTCACCAGTCATTATGACCAGTGTTGGGTATAGTTACTTTGGAAAGTAGTTAGTTAGGTTACAACGTTACCATCAACTAAAAGTAATCAGTTATGATACAGCGTTACCTATTCATAAAAGTAACGCGTTAGAGTACTCATGCGTTACCAAAAATTAAAAGCCGTTTGCAGCGGCTCACACATGACAGACACAGCCCCCGGCCCCTTTAAATGCACCAAGTCGTGACTCCCGACAATGAATAACGTCAGTCATCCGACTAAATTAACACTGCAGGATAACAATAACAGGAAAGACAGTCAGCAATCGGCTATTCCACATGGCGTTTTATTTATTTATTATCACAGAACATATTATTAATCAAAATTCGCACCTAACGTTACCCAGCCCGGGTAGCCTAGGCTACTGTATATTATGAGCACCACAAGATAACTCCTGATTTTTCTTTGACTTTAAATAATTCAGTTTTCAAAGTACAAGTATGCTTACTTGTAAACACAACCTAAACAGGCTTGCAGATTTAAATCCATTTAGAAATGATGAACAACCAGCCAGATCTAACAGAAATTAACAGCTGCCTGTCAAACAAAAATGATAACAAACCGAATTAAATCCTTCACTGCCACACAGGCAAATGACAAATCGCTTAATAGCCGAACTAATTATTATTAAAGTGTCACTCACAGTCACAAGCCTAAATTCGCTGTAACACAGTCCTCTTACATTTACTCTTCAAAGTAGTGATTAAAACGTAGCGTTAAATTTGAGGTAGAATTTTTGGCGGTCGACAGAAGCTTTTCACCAAAGCAGAGTGTGCATTTTACCGTTATGTTCTTTTCTTTTTCGTTGACAAATTGAAAATAATGTGCGTACTTCCATAAACCAAACGCTGTCCTCTCTGCTATCTTGCCGGGAGTTCGAAAAAAAAAAAAAAACCCACACACACACACAGGGTCAGGTGCAGGGCACAGACGCATCACAGCCATTGACTTTACGATCACAGAGCTTCGGCTCCGCTGATACATCCGCAGGTGGCACAGTAGACCTAGGACTACTGTCTGACAAAAAGCAGGCTGCAGTCGGGATTTTCCTTTCCTTAAAATAACGGATTACTTTTTTTAAAAAATAACGACGTTACTGATTACTTACGCACGAAACTAACGCGTTAAGTTACACATTTCAGGAAAAAAGTAATTAGAGTACTCTAACGCGTTACTTTGTAACGCGTTACCCACAACACTGATTATGACAGACTTCATTGTAAACATTATTGGTCAGAAATCAACCTAATATGCTGATTTGGTGCTCGAAGAACATATTTTATTATTCTCATTCATTTTAAACAAATCTTCTGTAATATTATGTCTTTACTGTCACTTTTGATAAACTCATCCTTGCTGTGTGTGTGTGTGTGTATATATATATATATATATATATATATATATGTGTGTGTGTGTGTGTGTGTGTGTGTGTGTGTGTGTGTGTGTGTTATACACACACACACATATATATTACACACAGGTGCTGGTCATATAATTAGAATATCATCAAAAAGTTGATTTCACTAATAACATTCAAAAAGTGAAACTTGTATATTATATTCATTCATTACACACAGACTGATATAGTTCAATTTTTTATTTATTTTAATTTTGATGATTATAACTGACAACTAAGGAAAATCCCAAATTCATCATCTAAGAAAATTAGAATATTGTGAAAATGTTCAATACTGAAGACACCTGGTGCCACACTCTAATCAGTTAATTAACTCAAAAGACCTGCAAAGGCCTTTAAAGGGTCTCTCAGTCTAGTTCTGTAGGCTACACAATCATGGGGAAGACTGCTGACTTGACAGTTGTCCAAAAGACGACTATTGACACCTTGTACAGGGAGGGCAAGACACAAATGGTCATTGCAAAAGAGGCTGGCTGTTTACAGAACTCTGTGTCCAAGGACATTAAAGCCCCTTTCACGCTGCACGTTGGACCCGGAAAATTGCCGGAACATTGCCGGGTCTCATTCTGTGTGAAAGCAAACACATCCCAGGATCGATGCGGGGATTGATGCCAGGTCGGGGACCTAGTAACATTGCCGGGTTTAGTCCCAGAACAAGCTCTGTGTGAACAAAAGCAAAAACTAATGCAGTGTTGTAGTGATAATGCACGTTATCGTGCAACTCTTTTACCAGGTGTTTTGAAGGCAGATCAATGTTTGCGACAAAAAAAATTAGCAAACTTTAACGAAGTAGAGATCAGTTAGTTCCTCACTTTCCGCGCTGACGCTGAGATTGTTCGCCAGCTTAAGTGAAAGTTAACGTGCCTAGGGTTTTTGACTTGTATATTACACTTCACGCCTTGATGTCATGTGTCTTTACGGGACCTTTACGAGTTGTGTGTGACACACACACACATATACCGGGTAATCACTGGCAGTGTGAAAGTGCAAAATCTAGTGGCCCGGGAACAATTGCCAGGACACATTACCTATGTATTTGCCGGAATTGCAGTGTGAAAGGGGCTTTATAGAAAGGCGAAGGGAAGGAAAAGATGTGGTCGAAAAAAAGTGTACAAGCAGTAGGGATAACCGTACCCTGGAGAAGATTGTGAAACAAAACCCATTCAAAAATGTGGGGGAGATTCACAAAGCGTGGACTGCTGCTGGAGTCAGTGCTTCAAGAACAAATAAGCACAGACGTATTCAAGACATGGATTTCAGCGGTCGCATTCCTTGTGTCAAGCCACTCAGCATCAGAAGCATCTAAAGACAAAAAGGACTGAACTGCTGCTGAGTGGTCCAAAGTTATGTTCTCTGATGAAAGTAAATTTTGCATTTCCTTTGGAAATTTAGAGCACTTCATGCTTCCTGCTGCTGACCAACTTTATGGAGATGTAGATTTCATTTTACAACAGGACTTGGCACCTTGCCAAAGCTACCAGTACCTGGTTTAAGGACCTTGGTGTCCCTGTTCTTAATTGCCCAGCAAACTCGCCTGACCTTAACCCCATAGAAAATCTATGGGGTATTGTGAAGAGGAAGATGCGATACACCAGACCCAAGAATGCAGAAGAGCTGAAGGCCACTATCAGAGCAACCAGCAGTGTTGGGTATAGTTACTTTGGAAAGTAGTTAGTTAGGTTACAACGTTACCATCAATTAAAAGTAATCAGTTATGATACAGCGTTACCTATTCATAAAAGTAACGCGTTAGAGTACTCATGCGTTACCAAAAATTAAAAGCCGTTTGCAGCGGCTCACACGTGACAGACATAGCCCCCGGCCCCTTTAAATGCACCTAGAAGTCGTGACTCCCGACAATGAATAACGTCAGTCATCCGACTAAATTAACACTGCAGAATAACAATAACAGGAAAGACAGTCAGCAATCGGCTATTCCACATGGCGTTTTATTTATTTATTATCACAGAACATATTATTAATCAAAATTCGCACCTACCCATCCCGGGTAACCTAGGCTACTGTATATTATGAGAACCACAAGATAACTCCTGATTTTTCTTTAACTTTAAATAATGCAGTTATCAAAGTACAAGTATGCTTGTAAACACAACCTTAAACAGGCTTGCAGATTTAAATCCATTTAGAAATGATGAACAACCAGCCAGCCAACGATCTAACAGAAATTAACAGCTGCCTGTCAAACAAAAATGATAACAAACCGAATTAAATCCTTCACCGCCACACAGGCAAATGACAAATCGCTTAATAGCCGAACTAATTATTATTAAAGTGTCACTCACAGTCACAAGCCTAAATTCGCTTTAACACAGTCCTCTTACATTTACTCTTCAAAGTAGTGATTACAACGTAGCGTTAAATTTGAGGTAGAATTTTTGGCGGTCGACAGAAGCTTTTCACCAAAGCAGAGTGTGCATTTTACCGTTATGTTCTTTTCTTTTTCGTTGACAAATTGAAAATAATGTGCGTACTTCCATAAACCAAACGCTGTCCTCTCTGCTATCTTGCCGGGAGTTCGAAAAAAAAAAAAAAAAAAAAAACCCACCCACACACACACAGGGTCAGGCGCAGGGCACAGACGCATCACAGCCATTGACTTTACGATCACAGAGCTTCGGCTCCGCTGATACTGTACATCCGCAGGTGGCACAGTAGACCTAGGCCTACTGTCTGACAAAAATCAGGCTGCAGTCGGGATTTTCCTTTCCTTAAAATAACGGATTACTTTTTTTAAAAAAGTAACGAAGTTACTGATTACTTACGCACGAAACTAACGCGTTAAGTTACACATTTCAGGAAAAAAGTAATTAGAGTACTCTAACGCGTTACTTTGTAACGCGTTACCCACAACACTGGCAACCAGGGCTCTCAAAACACCTGAGCAGTGCCACAGACTAATCGACTCCATGCCACACTGCATTGCTGGAGTAATTCAGGCAAAAGGAGCCCCAACTGAGTATTGAGTGCTGTACATAATCATATTTTTCATGTTCATACTTTTCAGTTTGCCAAGGTTTCTAAAAATCCTTTTTTTGTATTGGTCTTAATTAATATTCGCAAGCTAGTTTTAAAATAATATTTTACTGCCTGAAGAGTGAGAGTGTGTCAATGCCTTATCAGCATGATGAGAAACCTAAAATTTCATTTAGGATTAGGATTTTTTTTTATATATATATATATGATAGTAAACTAACAGAAACATATATAACTGATATTATAAACAACAACAGTCCAAATAATTAAGATAACTAGACTTGGCTATATCAGTCGTCTTGTGATAGTTAGCTATACAACAAGGATAAGGGTTAAAAAACCTCCAATGACAGAATTAGTTGCGGTTCCGGCTGAGGGGAGCAGAGAAATGTAAACATCATGTTAGAGGTGTAGCGTGCATGAAAGCCCCACACCTTCCTGCTGTGTTTGGCCAGTGGCGTGGAACGATGGCACAGGTATTATCACTGTACACCGAGGACAGAAGCTCACTATGGCCTGCCAACTTCAACAAGCCAGACGGGTCCAATGACAGCGGCCCCTATCAACACTGCTGCAACACACTTAATCACCTTATTACCACGGCCTGGGCTACATGGGACGCAGACTGGGTGAGTGTGGAGGTGTGTGCACCATGCTGGCGTTCACACGGATGTTTTCTAGAGTGCTAGTGTGGGGTACTGTATGTTTGAAGGGTTGGTTTGAAGATACTATATAGTAGGGGATTGAGTTTGGGGTCAGTAGATTAATTCAAAACAAATGTAAATCATTTTTGGAAGTATAATTAAAAAAAAAAATCTTTGTCATGAACAGTTCCTGTTACTTTTACCATTAAACAACACATTTTATAGTTAAAAAGTACCACAGCTAACGTGTAAGAAATAATATTTAAGAAATCTAAATTATAAAACAGTATGAACCATACTTTTCATCTAATGTAATGCCAGAACTATAAGATATGTAACTTTTAGCAGGAGAAAGGCAATGTTATTTTCAGTGCATAATTCTGATACTAAAAAAAATGTATTGAAGTAATGCATCACATGTGTAACTACTATAAACATTTACATGCACAGTAAAGTTCAAAAGGACCTGGGGTTTACTACTATTACTATTATTATTATTATTATTGCACCTAATGTGTTTATGTATTAAAGTGGTAGTTCACCAACAATTTTTTTTTTTTAAATAAATAACATTCTGGAAAAAAAAAAGGAAATATTGATCATTATAAGACGACATTGGTATAAATATATAAAAAAAAATAGGTAACAATTTACTTTAAGGTGTCCTTGTTTCACATTATTTTAAATATAAAATAAGACTTTGTTATTCTTCGAAACTCAAATTAAGATATTTTGGAACAACTTGAGGGTGATAAATTAATGACAGAATCATAATAATGATAATAATAATAATAATAATAATAATATGTATTATTAGCATATAATGGTGGTACAAATTAGCATCAAATAAATGTATAACATTAATTTAAAAACTGAAAAGGAGTACTTAATTGCACTTGACATGAGGAGCATGTCCATTCACCTGGTATTGCTGGTAGTTGTACAGGTTGCTATAATAGGATGAGTATGGTGTGGGCTGGTAGAGGTTGTAATAGGAGGCATCCACCATCAGGTCAGACGTGCCGTCAGTGTGCCCTCTGCTGGTCACTGCAGGGCTTACAGCCAGCATCGAACGGCTCCCTGGAACATTGGACAAATTGGTGAAAATGAGAGCTCTTCTCTGGCAAGATCATCAGCTTTAGTCTTATGCCTTAAAATGAGAAGACATATTTAACAAATTTGCGAAATTGTAAATTATATAAGTTATATTATGCCAGCTATACAAATTAATAAACACACCTTCGCTAGAAATGACAAAAAAAAAAAAACACTAGAATATGAAAATATCTTTCACTGCAGTCTGATCACACTGCAAAAGACCCTGATGTTCTTCATGAGTATTTTTGTCTTGTTTTTCAGTGCAAATGTCTACAATTTCTTACATTAAGATAGAGATACATTTACTAGAGAAGCAAAGTGACAAAAATAAAAGTCTTGTTTTATAAGAAATTGATCAAAAATAAGTTTGACTAAACCAAGAACAGAAAAATTGACCTAATTTTAATTTAATTTTACCCCATAGACAGTAGATAGTTTTTGTTTGAAGCATAAAATAAAATCATTCACTTTGTTCATATTCTCTGACAACAAACCTCATCTATTGTGCATTTGCAAGGCATAAAACATGTATATGGTCAACAAATGCAGAACACTTTAGTGTTTTAAGTGAAAGTGATAGCAGATTCACAGTAATATAAGAAGTTACTTTGTGTATTACAGATGGCTCAGCATGTGTGTTATGCAATGTCACTTTATCTCTGACGACAATAACTGAAAACCTCCAGTAACTCCTGTTTCATCTGTAAGCAACCAAAGAGCTGAGAACAATTACAGAGCATATGTAGCCTTGACCTGTCCTGATAGCCAGACTCCTTCTTCAGTGCTATCAGAGCACTAGGAACAGGATGTCTCTCGTGTTCATTGAACACAACAGCCCTCCGTGGATATGGTCTGGCATGGCACAATGGCCATCTATGCTGAGAGCCTCCCCTCCCCTCATATGAGCATGGAGGTGCACCTCACTGACTGTACAGATATTCTGAGGAGGGCAGCAGAATGGAGAATCATGGGATGGGTACAAGATGTCCATGGTCACGGATCCTTTCATTTTTTTATCTGCCACTTACAGTCATGGACAGTTCAGGAGGTCAAGAAGAGGTGCTTATCTCTTCATTTTCTCATGGTCAAGCAACAGAGACCTGATTCACAGAAACTTCAAGTTGAATTTAGGTTTTATTTTAATAAAAGAGGGTGTAAATTGATGGACAAATAATGAGCATGAAAAAATACTGAAGGTCACTGTAATGAAACCCCTGATGCTATGCAAGGACATATCACACACAGTAAAACAAAAGCTTATTTATTCCACAAAAAGGGGAAGTACACATTTTTTTATCTTTATCAGGCATTTATGATAACATAATTTGATGAAATTTATTTCAAAAGAAAACTCAGAATTCTAAATAAAAAGTATGCTAAAGGTTAGCATTTTTTTGCTTCAGTTAATACCACAGGGTTAATTTTCTTTTAAAATGATAGCAATTTGGGTACCTTTTATCTACAAAAATCTAATGAATATCTATATTATACAAATAATAGTAGATAAAAGCTGTCTTACAACATATCTGTAATTAAAATGTATTACACGCTATTTATTGGCTTTTCAGTAGAAACCATTATCAAAGTTATTAAACAATGTATAGAAAAATGTTTCAGCAAATTGATATTAATTAACTGAACAATGAAATTAATTAAGTTCCATAAAATCACAACATAAACTATACAGCTGTGGTCAAAAGTTTACATGCACCTTGAGTAATCTATAAAATGTTAATAATTTTAACAAAATAAGATTGCATGCGTTTCTTTACTTCGGTCCTCAAAAGACATAATAGAATAGATGTTTACATAGCCCACAAGACAAAATAATTGAATTCATAAAAATGGTTTAAATATGCTGGAGTGCCCCTATTGTTTTGTAAAAATAATAAACATCTTTGCAGATTCTGCAAGGCGTACATAAAATTGTGACACAGCTGTAACCTGTGACAATTTTTTTCCCAAGCTGACATTCACAAAAGATGCCCTTACAGTTAAAAGTTCAATCTGTCTTGGTAATATAGTTGACTCTTGTCAAAATATCTGACTTGTTACCCAATTAATTAACCTAAATTAATTTCAAAATAATGTTTTCACAATTTATTTGAAACACGTATAGTGTAAACATCCAGTTCTAGAGGAAATACACGTGTGTAAACTGGATGTTTGAGTAAACTTTGTTTTTTAATCAAATGAATGCGGTTTCCTCACCTAGATTGGTGGGAGAGGCTGTAGCACTGCTGGAGGTGGGCGACGGTGGTTGTGAGGTGATATTAAACACATCATCACCAGATGCCTCGTTTTTCACCATAGTGTCTGGATCGGACAGGTTAACAGGACTGCAAATGCCCAGCTCTTCCTCCTGGGCCTGCTGCCTCCGTAACGCCACCTACGTTACCACGACAAACAGTCACCTCAAGGCCTCAAACGCCCGAGTCACTTCATTCTCTACTTTATAAAAGTTTATAATATGTTTATAATATGTTTACACCTAAATAAATAAATATCAATAAATTAAATCGAATAAATTGGATGTTTTTCTACCGTCAGCCTTATTTCTGAGAAGAAGAAAAAAATCTCGCCAAGGCGCCAAACTGCAGCTAACGTTAGCTGAAAAACAATGTAACTAGCTACAAAACGTTACTATGATTGTAAACAATTTATCCTTATTATTGTAGCAAACAATCCAATTATTTGTAAACTAGACTGTAAACATGGCTAAAACATACGGTAGTTTTTCTTTAAGTAAAACAATTAATTAAAAACAAAAGGGTTGGCAAGGTATGAAACATGAAGTAGTTTTACTTTAAAATTTATAAACCAGTAACTTTAAGCTAAACAGTGAATTTATAGCACAAGAGAGCGGGAGATACAATGAACGCTGAATAAACAAATAAATAAAATAAAAAGAGACTATAGCTGGAGTCGCATCCCGTCGAGGGTGGCTAGCGTAACGTTACCTGTGCTGCCATGACCCGCTGTCTTTCAGCGATCAGTCTGCATTTCTGACACTGGCAGTCTCTCCAGTTGCAGAAGCGTTTGTGGCCCTTCAGCGGGGACACGAAGCCGTGGTTCCTGCAGCGAGAACACTTCGGCATACGAGACGGTTTCCTGACAGACAGCGAGCCGTTATTCTGCTCTTCCTCGCTCATGATGATGATAACGGTGATGCTGCAGCCTAGAATGCGTCACGCCAGCCGGCTGTAAAGCGCTTATAAAGGCAGGGCAGAGCTCTGAGGTTTGATACTCAAGTTTGGCGCGAGGAACCTGTGCATTCCAGCGCTCGTGGGAGATGATGTCCAGTTTCTCCCACTCAGACTAAGTGAATGCCAAACTGTCTCATGAAATCATGCTTCAAAAGACACAAAACAAAATGAGAGCATAAAAGGTGTTTATATTTTAGAATAAGATTTGTGTAATAAGTGAAAGGGTGTCAGATTTGATATGGGCTCCAGTCAGTTGTTGGCATTTAGGTATCAAAAGTGACGCAAAGAAGAAAAAAATACGTGATTATTTACACATAAATAAACAGCAATATATAAGTTCTATGGGCCAAAATAAATAATAATATATTTTTTTATTATTATTATTTTATATTCAACATTTTCTGTATCTTATCAGGTTTATATACACAAGTACTTTGGTTTTGGGTAGAAAAAAAAAAAAAATATATTAAATAAGATTATTAGATCAAATTAGATTAGATTAAATTAGATAAAATGTTCGATATTAAATTGTCAAAAAGGCATGTATACATTTAATGTATACAATTACATTTTCAACTCAATATTTCCTATTTTAATAACCATGCCTAACAAGGAAGAGTTCAAGCCAGTGTGTCAAAATATGTAAGAAATGTACATTAGCTGTTGATTCCAGTAGAGGGAGACATTGCACTATTGACCTTTAAGCAAGTGGATTAAGTGAAAGAAGAGTTTCAATAGCAATGTCATCTTAGTACTTTATTATAAAGTTATTGGCTACTAGTTATTTGTTATTTTGTTTGTGACTACATGAAAAGTCACATATTAGAGCTACGACATACGTTTATTACATGAAGGCCAGTCAAAGCTACTGCATCCACTTATCTCAAACATACAATATATACAAAGTACAATAATTTCAAATAAAAACTTTTAATAGGTACATATATAACTTCATGTTACAAAATAAATCTGAACTGTCCTAAATACTGTGATTTTTAAATAGATAAAATGGCAAGTATAAAAGACTTTTCCAAATCTAGAAATATGTGTTGTGAGTCTGTGGTTCAACCTCTGATACCCGGGGATTTGATGGAGGCAAAAAGATTTAAACCCCAAAGGCTGAACATATTGGGCAGCATATACATGGTTCAAATAAAGCTTATTGACAGGCAACATTGGCCACATCTTGGAATTATAAATTACTGATTATTAAAAAAAAAAAAAAAAAAAAAAAAAGTGTTGACTTTAGCTTTAGACCATTCAAAGGAGGGAGAATACAAAGATATATCCATATATTTAAACATTTATATGAGAATAACAATATTCTAAAGGCAACTCCATAGCCACTTTCCAGTTGACGTCTAGCTCTGACATTATGCTGGTGATTTCAGGCAGAAGAATACTTTCTGAATACATTCAGGGTGAGTACATATTTGAGGTCTTTTAAGGGACTGACTCTTAGCTAGCAAGTCCATTTGTATTATAATCTAAAAGCCAAGGAGAAAGACATAACTCAGGAGAAGTTTGAAGAAAGTGCTCAGTATAAATTGCCTACTATCCATTAGTTGAGCTTTGGAGTAAGTTTTCAGCTGTAGATTTGGTTTCTAGCTGATGATAATGGTAGGCATGGCAGAACCTGAATAAATAGCAGCTCAGGCAGGGTCGGGTAGAAGCTCTACGATCAAACATGTCCTTTCCTTGTAGGACTGGGTGAAGTTTTCCTCCCAAGTCGAGGCGTACCCTGTGAACAGATGACAGACATAAAAGATATGATTTACAGGAAACGGAGCCAAACATGAGTCAGTTGCAAAATCCACAGCTATTGTAATAGGCCTCCTTCTAACTTTCAACTCTGCTTATTACTAAATAAATTATCCACTGAAACAGTCCAATTTATTAAAAAAATTAAATTAAACCACAAAAAAAAAAAAAAAAAAAAAACACTAATCAACACAAGGTACAAATAGATCAAATGAATGCACTGTATATCAGCTGTATGTGAACTGTGGTCACTCACTGGTGATTGAGCTTTGGAGAAGTTCATATGGGCATACAGCAGCACTGCTATGTCCTTATGACCTGCTTCCAGAGCAATAGACAGGGCATTGCTCTCATCCTAGAGCCAAGAGAGCAAACATACAAATGGCAAACACCTTATTAGCCTTACTTGCTTTCTGATTAACAACAGCAGTATCTACTATGAGAAATGAGTGGAACACATTACATAAATATACTTCATGTTCATTACACGCATTTGGTGGACTATCTAGGTTAAACTGAGACTCTGCTCACTCACATTATCGCTGAGTGTGGCGTCGCAGCCCGGCTGAGCCAGCAGGAGCTTGACTATCTCAACGTGGCCGTGTTCACTAGCACACATAAGTGCGGTCGAGCCCTCATCATCCTGGATGTTGACGTCTGCACCGCAGGCGAGCAGAGCCTTCACCATGTCCATTCTGCCATGACTGACAGCCAGCATCAGCCCTGTCTGACCAGCCTGGACACACAGTCAATGATATCAGTTTAGAGACTTTAAAAGTAACAGACTACTGCCTCAAAAGCCAATAATCTAGTTTAATGCTAATTTATACTAATTATACTATTTTACAAATTTATCAAAAGTGACAGGAAACACATTTAGACATTTATAAATAATTCCTTGTGAATTTTCTATTTATCAAAAAAAAAAAATCGGCATATTAGAATGATTTCTTAAGGATCACGTGACACTGAAGACTGGAGTAATGATTATTAAAATCCGGCTATGAAATCACTAGAATAAATGACATTTTACAATATTAAAATAGATCATTTCTTTGAAATTATATTTCACAATATTACTGTTTTTACTGTATTTTTATTTAAACAAATGTGGCCATGGGAAGCAGACTTCAAGAAACAAATATTTAAAATTCTTTCTGACCCCAAAATTTTTATTGTAGTGCAAGTAGAAATTAACTTATATTTAATTTCAAAAAAAAATTTAATTGTTAATTGTAAGCTCATGATACCAAACTAATATCAATATCAATTCGTTTAAGAACTGTTCAATAAAAGTTTCTTTGGGAAACCAAAAATCCTCTATGGCATCACTGCAAAAACTTCCTGGCACCTTTATTTTCTAAGAGTGTAGGCTATGGGCAAGTACTACCTTACTGTATATTCAATCTATGCAAAAATAAATAAATAAATAAATGAATGAATATGTGCTTAGTTCAGTTTAAAGCAATGCTCAAATGCAACAATAGAATAACACAAACCTGACTGGCTTTAGCATTGACATCGCCTTTGCCGAACAACTCTTCAACCACCCTCATGTCCTTCTGGGCCTCCACAGCAGCAAGTGCTGCTAGCATGATGGGAGTATAGCCCGCCTTATTCTGCTGATTGACATTGCAGACATCTGTGGCGAAACAGAGAACAAGGGAATCAGAGAGACCGTTGAGCCCACCCTTGTAGTAAATGTATTTGGAAGGAGGCCGTCTGTTGTTTGAACTTAAGAGAGGGAACATGCAGGCTATTCAGACTGAGAGTCATGGGCTGTGGAAGAAGAGAAGGACCAAATCAAGGATTCACTGACTGGCGATGGGGCAAAGATGGCTAGAGGGTCTGAGAATGGAAGCAGACAATTGAGACAATGGGGGCCACACCAAAAGAGTCAGAAAGAGGAGCACAAAGGCATTGGGATAATGGGCTTTTATTTTCAGGAGTCAAGGCACCTCATCATGTGGTATTCACAGAGTCCTTTGGTGCTTTTTGGAGGGGGAACAGTGGGAAACTGCATGAGTCTCGCTGTGGCTGGAGGATTAGCTATTAGCTCATGTACACTGCCATTCAAAAGTTGTGGTAAATGTCTTTTGAAAGTTTCTTATTGCAATTTAAATAAAGTTTATGCTAATTGTTTTCTATTTTAATTAGGGCTGTCAGTTGACCATGTTAACTTAATTGATTAGTTATGAAAAAATAACAATTAAAATATTTTGACGCAGTTAACGCACTGGCCCCACCCCCAGAGCTGTGCATCATTTTACATTTCATACAGTTGACTGCTGACAAATATTATGCAGGGGAGCAATGCCATAAATGCAGCTATGCCGTAAAATTCAAGATATCAGGGCAAAAATACTCCTGGTATGAGATTTTGTCTCATATTAATATCATATGATAAGCAATATCACAAGTGTTATTTGTCCCGAATATAATGAATGCAAACGTGAACATATACAATGTCTCCGAGCTACACAGCAGTGTTTAGTTTCTGAATGTAGATATAGATAGAATATAGAATATAGAATATAGATAGATAGATAGATAGATAGATAGATAGATAGATAGATAGATAGATAGATAGATAGATAGATAGATAGATAGATAGATAGATAGATAGATAGATAGATAGATAAGTGCCATTTACTGAATTCATTATGAATCAGCCAAATCTAATGAATTACTCAAAGACATTTACAGCCACATGCTGGCAGTTTTAGTTTCTTATTATTTCAATATTATTTATTATTATTATAGTTTATATTATATTATATTTATTATATTATTATTAGTATTATTTCATTATGTATCTCAAATTATCTGTTTTTATGTTTATTTATTTTTTTTCTGACTATAAGTCGCATCAGTCCAAAAATACGTCATGACGAGGCAAAAAAAAACATAAGTCGCACTGGACTATAAGTCGCATTTATTTAGAACCAAAATTCAAGAAAAAATATTACCGTCTACAGCCGCAAGAGGGCACTCTATGCTGCTCAGTGTAGGCTACATGAGCACTGAGCAGCATATAGCGCCCTCTCGTGGCTGTAGATGGTAATATTTTCTCTTGGTTCACGTCAAATACATTTTGATAAGTCGCACAACTGAAAGCCCTAATTTTAGTATATTTCAAATGTATTTTGTTCCTGTGAGGCCAAAGCTGAATTCTCTTCGCCTTAGTCTTCAGTGTCACATGATCCTTCAGAAATTATTCTAATATGCTGATTTGGTGCTCAATAATATTTCTTATTATTATCATCAATGTTGAAAATAGTTGATACACTTCATATTTAGGTGGAAAGGTGGTTTCTGGGTGGCTGCACACTGGTTCAACTCAGTCCACAGCAACATGCCACATTCACACTTGTCAGTCACCACTGTGCTAAAAAGCAGGTTTTAAATGACTTAAAGAAACTGTGTAAATGTTGAATGTGAGTCAAATACTAACCAGCATCCAGCAGCTTTTTCACAATGTGGAAGTTGGAATGGGATACACTGTAATGGAGGGCAGTGTTGCCGTTGCCATCGGCCATGTTTACGATGTGTTGCAGCAGGGCAGGGGAGATGCCTCTGAAAGCATTCAGGTAGTCCTCCACCATCTCCGGCATGGCCGTCTTCTGACTGGACACTCGGAACCACTCGTGCTGAACGGTGTTCACACATGGCCTCTGGAATGACACAAAATGATCCATATGAGCAAGATCAGTATGTATTATAGAAATGGATTGTGCTCTTGGTGTAGTAACAGATCAGAAACCTCATAATCAAAGTAAAAAAGTTATATTATGGGATATAGGATACATTATGATCCTAATTAGTCTAAATCATATTCAGGTTTGTGAAATTCAGGACAAATACAGCTTTGACTTGACCCAAGACTTAACAGTCACCCAGTCAGCACACAGTTGGGCACGTCACAGACCCTCTGTTCAGGGGTCAGCAGAAATAAGAGTTGATCCAACATTCTTTTACACCACGTTAACCACAAAGAAGCCAATATCCTTCTTGTTTCAGGTGCAGTGAAGCAGAGCTTGAAGTAACATCTAAAACTCTGAATTGCCTTAGTCGCTTGTTTGACAAGATTGCTGACTAAGGAAAACCATCAGAGACATTAAGAAAATAGTGGATTTCACCAACTTATTTTACTAATCTGGAATCACAGATAATATTTTTGTGCACTGTGCGTTTAGACACAGTTACAGCTTACCAGATCTTTACTAGATAAAGCCTTGGGGTCATTGAGGTGGGATTTCATCATGTTGCATGCAGAAATCATCTTCTCATTCAACTCATACCTAAGAAGAAAAAAAACCCACTATTAAATGCATCACACTTTTGAGTGCTAACCAGTATTGGACAAAGAGCCCTTTAAATTAAATTCTTCTGGATCAAAAGTGGAGACAATACTTGGAAGTGGTCAGGGGATTCTAGACTAACCATTTTTGAGAAAGATGTAAATGTTTATGTATTTTCATTATCTACATTCAAGTAGGTAATCTGTAATGTAGAGGATGTGATAAAAATATTTAACTGAGTCAGTTTTACGTAAAGTTCTATTTTTACTGATTAGAAAAAAATCAGCTTGGTATTTGTTTTAAGATCATCTGTGGCTAGAGCTCTTTTTGTCTTGTATGTTGCATTGTGGCTTCTTGTCTTTCACAATGTGGAAAAAGACAACAGACACTGTAGTCTTGTGATCTGATTATGCAATTCAATGAACAATATCTACTGGACTACACTAGGAGTCTCTTATTTCTCTCCCCAAATCCCTACATCTCTCTCCTAGCTTTTTATTTATTTATAATTTTCTCCCTTTTACTTCTAATTTCTATAATCTGTAAGCACCTTTTATTGTTGGAAGGCTTGTAAAGTAGGGAAACGTAATAAACCAGATACATTATTTTTTATCTTTTGAAATAAATACATTTAGAACTTTTAAATTAGTAAACGGTTGAAAATGCAATGAATGACATTTTCTTTTTTGCGTGTCCAGTGTAATCATTCAGCTATATAACACTGGATACACACTGGAATGCAAAGTATAGTTAAAGAAGCATTCTTTTCTAGCTAAAGAACATCCAGATGCTATCCAGATATGAAATAATATTATTTCCAGGTGGAGAGAGGACTTCTTTGAGATTATAAAGAGTAGTACTTTAGTACGCTTTCTCATAACTCATGTCAGGTTTGGTATGCAGGATTCTTTAATGATATGATAATACAGATCTGATGTTTCATTTGTGTCTCCAAATGGTTTATTTTCCTTTTTTTATGAATATATTTGCAGACATAACATCCAAAATACCTTAAATTCTCCTTCTGATGCAAGAGACTCTTGAATGGTGCAACACTGAAAAGTTAAATGGCAATACTTGCCTCTGCCTTTTGTCCTGGCCTAAATCTTCAGTGTCTCGATCTTCATCCACTGCTTCATTATTCCTGAATTCTTCTTTCCTCCTCTCCCTCACATTCACCACCTTGTCTTTGTCCTCTTCTTCATCCTCTGATCCAGAAGAGCTGCTCTCTTCTGAGCTGGAATCATCACTCGATGTTGTCTCATAGCTAGACATGGAAAAAGTGACACACGTTACATGTTACTAATAATATATACATATGTATAGTAATATTGTTGCAGCTAAGCTAAACTACTAACTAGCTATTAACTAATATAATAAAATAAACTAACTCAAATATAAAAAAAAAAAAAAATATTTGATGCTATTTGGTCATATGCTATAAGATAAACATGCTATTTGCAATGGGAAACCTCAGGTTTTAATGACTGTCTGGCTAGATCCCTTAAAAACCAACATCAGCTGGAAAATAATTTGTTGAAAACACTTCTTTCATGATAAAGGGGTTTTCTCTTACCCTCCATTTACACCAACAAACTGCAGATTCTTTTTTGTGCCATTAGGCCCCTGATGACCGTCTTTCTTCATGATGGACTTCAGGGTGCTATGACTGCCTAGTAGAAAACAGAAATGCAGGTAATTAATTATTTTACTTTTTATGTGAACCAAAATTTTTACATTTTAAATCAATTATTATTCCAGATATAAGTAATGGTAAGATATATTCAAGCCTACCTACATATTGTTAGTGCATAAATAAATATAAACCATTTTAATATACAGTAGATCTGCCAGCAATATTTTGTCTCCACCAAAAATGCTGACAAAAATTGACACACCCAATCGAAATGGAAAGAAATTCATAACGCTGAAATCATTTATTATGACATACAGTGTTATTGCGGTTATGGGAAATGAACAAGCTGAATCTACGTTAGGCAGCAACAGCTAATCAAGACCATAAGATAGAGCTGGCTACATTTCCAAATCTGATAGACATGTACAATGTCCACCCTTGTTGTCCTTTTCAGCAGAAGAAAGAATAATCAAGCACAGCTAGTTTAAAAAAAAAAAAAAAAAATCAAACATGAGTTTGAAAAAATGATGTGAAGCAAAAGAAACACAACCCCAGCCTAAAGCTTTGGCAAACATGTTAAGTACAGGCTTCGCACTGCCAAATACCGAAGAGGATCGCCGCCCCTCTCCACAGAGACTGAAAAAAGAACAGTTCTGAGAACTGCCAGAACATGCCCTACAGATGGACACACTCCCTCGTACAGTCTGTATCTCTAACACTGTATGCGGTGAAGGCACTCATTATGTTTCCCTTTTATTGACAGGTGAGAGCAGATTTATGCTGGGAAGTGTGTCTTAAAGCTGTTAATCTGTTACATGCTCTCCTGGGACAGTCACACAAGGGTCTTTTCATCAAAAAAGCCATCCATCAAGGGAAGTTCAACATGAATAAGCGGCTTCTTTTATGAAGGTTAAATCACAGTCTTACAGCACATCAAATCAACACACTGATGGTGTGCTTGCTGATTGTTTCTCAGTTTATGGTATGAATCTGAATTCTAGTCTCTAGATATTCTTCATATCAGATGGTCTTTCATTACAATGAGCCAAAAGTAGTAATGTAAGAATGTCTGCTATGGAGAATACCTGAGCACATCTTCTTCTTTATCTAAAGCTAAATCAGTTGACAGCACACATGGAAAAACACAGCAGCAAGAACTTCATATTAACACACTGACTGTCAACCACAACTGACTGGAACTGCAAAAATGTACAAATATCTCTTGCTTGTTTAGTGACAGAATTGGGCATACCATGCAATGCTGTGGACATTTGCTGGTCCATGCGGCTTTTCTGTGTTTCTGTACCATGTGCATCGTCATTACACACTTTTTCGATCCTTGTGACTTCTGTCCTCGAACTACTCAAGTGGGAAGTGATCATCTGTGTTTCTGGATAAACAGAATGACATAAGACAGAAAAGACATTCATGAGGTACAACAATGCATTTAAAAAAAGATCTAACATTTGTTAATAGCTCAGGACAATAAACTCTTAAAATGAAAATAAAATACATATTTTTTATTGTAATGGCATTTTGCTGACAAAAAGGAAGAACAAATAAAAGTGTGATTTCAGAGCCACTTTTATCTAATTGGATTTTATAATTTTGATTATGATAAGGAACAAAAATTTTGATTATGATAAGGAAACTGTTTTGCTGTTTGTATCCTGAAAATCAGAAATTCATCCTTGCAGAGGAAACTCATTATTAACATGAATGTCAAAAATAAAAAAACCTTTCAGCTCACAACTTGGCAATTAAGCTAAAAGCCTTGAAATTACACAGCAGCGGACAAAAATAACACCAAATGTTGGTATATGTCAAAGGCTACTTATATTTAGACTTGTAGGATGCCACCGATAAAAGTCTTGCAGATTAACCAATAAGGTGTGGTTTTTCCAGGTGCAGCTGCAAACAAGGTATGATACTGTACATAATAATTCACTCTCAAATTATACCTCCAAGACATTATAATATAGCTGATGCCAAAACATCAGGACAACTTTGGACGACACACAATCAGAATAGTGTATAAGATAATATGTCTATTGATTATGGTATGAATCTGAAATCTAGCCTCTAGATATTCTTTATATCAGATGGTCTTTCATTGTCATGAACCAAAAAATTCAATAAAAATATTTCTGCAAAGGAATGTCCAATATGGAGAATACCTGTGCACATCTCCTGCTTTATCTAGAGTCAAATCCGTTCACAGCAGACAAGGAAACACTAAAGTCTTAGCAGCAATTTTGACTGCCCATTGGCCATAATCCTCTGATGTGCATGTCTAAAATATTCTCTCTCTCGATCCCCTGCTGAGTAGAAGCTGCTGTTATTTATAACCTCAGAGCATTTCATAAAATCTCAGGCTAAAAGCCTGTTGATGACAGAGGAATATGATACCACTGAACTAAGAACTTCTAGATTCTTGTGACTTTTAAGCCTTCCTGGAAATAAAAACATGAAGAACTTGTGCATATTTGGATATGCTCCCCGAATCTGGTCTTATAGAGAGAAAGTCTTTACACAAAGCTTTTCTCCTGAGGACTTATGAATCAGCATCAGCAAAGAAAACAACAACTAGCCATTTAGCACAAGCTGCTGCTTTCCAAAAGATATGAGATCATTGTTGGATTAGATCCAAAGACCCTATGTATTTTTCAGGGTCAGAGAAAACTTTGCCCTGTCAGATCATGTCCGGCATTATTACAGACACAAACACACTGAATACCCTTTTGTCTCACCCCTCTTCCTCACCATACCCAGCAGGAAAAGGGGTTCTTCATGTAAATATAGCAACTTGGAATACCGCAGTGCTTTATACTGAACATGCAGAGCTATTTTTTCTTCATCTGCATGTATGTTCTTTGGTTTATATGGTGACTTGACATACAGCATATGCATACAGCATATATAGCATATAGGATCCAATAAACGATAACGTACCTTTCATGGTGTGGTCCGAATTCCCCTTCGGTCTCAGAAGGTCCATATTGGAGAGTTCCTCAACACTTCCATACTTCATTACGGAATTGATGGATGATAGAGTAGTAACCAGCTCACTATTGATGGAGCTAAACTGGGATTGTTGAGGTGGGTCGAATGCATCTGCCAGCTCACTGTAGTTCTGAGCAAGCAACATCTGCTGCTCCTGCAAGAGCTTCTGCACTCTCTCTATGTAGTGATCGAGTCCAACACCTGCCCCAGCCTGCGAGTGGATAGGTCCTGCTGATGACATTGATCCCAAAGGAACACTCTCAAGTTGGATCGAGCTAGGAGACTGAGAAGGGCCACATGCAATGTTCCTCGTCTTGTGACCGACTAAAAAGTTTTCATTTATGTTCGTGAGGCCAACTCCAGTCTCTTTGGTTTTGTAAGATGGCGACTTGTCATGCATACCTTCCTCAGAAGCTGTTGTACCTACTGAAACTGAGCGTGTTTTTAATGTGGCCGGCACATCTTTTACAAGACCATCACCAATAGCAATTGTACGAGTCTCCACTGGTATGGTACTAACTTGTTTGTCTTTTGAGTATGGTTGTGTAGTAGTGCTGGAATCCGTAAGAACTACCTTGTCTGTATTGGTTAACTTGCCTATTGTCTCAATTTCTGTATTTGTGTACTGTGAGGCACACATGGGTAAGACCATGACTCCAAAGTCAGTTTTGTGAACTTCATCTGTTGCTGTGCTCTGGGTTGCCATCTCCATGATAGGCCTGACTATTACATCGACTGAACAATCTCCACATCCAATGGACCTGAACTCCTTGACTTGTTCAGCCTCGGTTTTGCATAGTCCTAAACCTTCGGCCGTTAATTCAGTGTTGATGCCCATTTCACATAAACTTAATTCCACTCCCACACTCTTGTTGCACATCACAACCTGCTTGCCAACACATTGTTCCTTAACTTCAGCACGTTCTCGTACAATCCACCGCTCCATTGGCAACTCTGGACCTATTGAAACATGAGTTGCCTCTGGTTTGCAAATAATACCTACTGAATTCATTTGTTGGACATTATTTGTGCTTGCATTGCTAAATTCAACATGGTTGCCCACACCTTGGCTCTGTGTGGACACCCTGGCCTCCACTGAAGTGCTATACATCTCTGGCCTTGCCATCATTCCCTTGTCTGCCTTTTTTCTTGATCCAGCCTCTTGAAGCTGAAGCTTTAACTTTCCCATTTCCATTTGGTGGGTGGTCTCCTTAAGTTGAACCTCCAGTCTGTAGATCTTCTCTTTCAGGGCTTCGATGGTCTGGTGCTGCATCTCGATTTCAGCTTCTACTTCACTGCTCATACCTAGCATGGCTTCAGTCACACCAACTCCTGTGCTCCTCAACTCCTGCTCTGTTCCCACAGCCACATCTTTGTTTTGCCCAGGTGACCTCCGATATACAACCACATTGTTCATGTTCTCGTCAGCTCCGACACCAATGGACTTGCTCTCACACCTCCACCGCTGGACGTTTTGGTTTGTTTTTTCCTCTGTTTGGTTTAAGCTACGCCTCCTTTCCTCGCCATTATCCTGCAGGTTTCTCTCCAAAGCCTCCACTTCAGCTGTCAGTTGCCTGAACTCTTGTAGCCTTTGAGTGCTCTGCTCAGTGTTCTCGATCTCCTCAATGTGGAGTTCAGAGCCTGTCCTGAGCTGGGACAGGGGCTCATACTGGTCAGCACTGCCAACACTATAGGAGCGTTTCCTGAAACCTCCACCTTGACTCTGCCCCGCTACCTTGGAGTTCTTCATCTGTGATACTAGTTGCCTTTTCTCTTCTTGCAAGACTGAGATCTTGACCTGAAGGATTGGGATGGTCTTTACCTGCTCCTCCAGTTCTTTTAGTCTCTTTAGAGCCACTACCATCTGTTCTCGAATGTGCTGGAGGTGCAGTGGGCTAACATTGGTCACTGGTGTGGTCATGCCTGAGCTGAGGGGACTGTGGCGGATAGAACTGCCCATAGAGTATGTGAAGTAGGGGTTGTACTCGCCATTGCCTAGATGTCCATTATGTTGAAAAGTATGTGAGCTGGGCGAAATCTGGCTTGGCCCATAGGAGCCACTGTAAGAGGACAGGGAACTGGAAGAGCCCATTCCTCCAAAACTGGCCAGTCGCCGACGAGGCGGCTCATTGACTGGTGGCTGCATCAGGAGCCGCTCCTGTTCCAGTCGCCTTCGGGTCTCCATCAGGGTTTTCTCCACCTGGGGGTTATGGCGAAGAAGGTGGGGAGAAGGAGGAGGCAGCAGCTGCTTGGTCTCGGGGACGTTCACAAAGGCTTGGGGAGCTTCATGGACTCGAGCAGTATGGCCAGGGGGGGCTACCTGGTTCTGAGGTGTAAAGTAGACTGGCAACTGTTTGCTCTCATCGCTGTTAGAAGAGGATAAGGAGTCTGTTGAAGTCCACTCAGTGTGGCCACTACAACCACTCTGAGGAGGGGGTGCAGACCTGACCACTTTTGGCTTCCTTTGGATGTTCAGCTTCTTGATGGTGTTGCCCCTCTCGATGTCATCCACATACTTAAGGAAGTCCAGGTCTAGCTGATAACCATACGGGGTTTCCAAACTGTAAGGGTCCTTCTCATCATCATCTTTCTCTAAAAAATAAATAAAATACAAATATTGAAATGAGTTGAATAAGTTATCACTGAACAGTTATTGAATTATTTCTTTAAATTATGCAAAATAATGTCAGAAAAGAAAATGTGTAATCTGCACTTAAAATTTATTACACTTTTTTTTGTCAACTTTGTTCCTCAAATATGATGATTTCCTTGCAGTATCATACAAATATTATACACCAATACACGGCATTGAACCAAAAACACTACAACAACAACAAATTCATTCATCAAGGCAATCTCCGAAAGGACTAAAACAGCCAGCTAGTAAAAACATAAAAATCAATTTTGACAGAATGTTACTCCAGTCTGACTGCCTGGTACATTAAAACATATACACTATGCAACGCTTGTCAAAAGGTGTCACTCTTATGGTTGCAAGCCTAATGGTGTGATAATGGTTATACCCAGTAATCATAACAGTGTGAGTGTCATTCCAACACCACTTCACACTTATACAATACATTGCTAAGACTTTTTTACTAAGAGTTAAACCATTAACTAACAAATTTCCTAGCTATCCATTTCCAACACCAGATTGTAAAGATGTTTTCTACTCAATTTCATGGCAAAACAAACTCCATGTGTTTGCTAAGCATTTGCACGGGGAGGGTAACTGGGGGTGGGGTTAAGGGAAAACAAGGAGAGCAAATATTTCTTTCCAGCCAAAGATCTATTCGGATCAGTGCATCTGGCAATATCTTAAACATTTCACCCACTCACTACCTAGCAGACAAGAAATGTATTGACAGAGGCAAAAACGTTAATGGTTTCTTTTCAGCTAGAAGCCAAGAAATATCCATCAATGGAGCTTATATCACAGTCCAAATTCCACACCAGACAGAGAATTCCTCCCGTCAGTTAGACAGATTAACTCTCTGGAAGCCAACACACTTTTAGATGATTTAGGGAGCAGACACAGTGAGTTACAAACAAATAACAAACCACTGAATGCATTTCTTGGTACATTTTAATTAAATGTGTAAAATGCAAAAAAAAGTTTACTTGGACATGTAACATTGCCTCCCGTGTCCCTAATATAGACTTAACCGAAACTGGTTTTGAGAAGGTTAAGGCAACCTTATCCCTCATTGTTCAAGCGTCACTTACCCAAAGTCAAACAGCAGTCCTCATGCAGCGGCGCCCCTTCCCTTTCAAACCATAATAGAGTTTTATAACTCGAACAAGCTCCAGGCTGCCTCCCCTCACTCACTGAGCACTTTCTCAACCTTCACTCCATAAGGGGAAAAAAATTCCACTATTGGTGTAAACATAGCCTCGCTCAGCGCAGCCTGTGATAGGCTAAATGCCTCCACCAATCATGCAGCACTTACACAGTTTCTTCTGTTTTGCCTCTCTCAAAGTGCTCTTTAAACACTTCGTAACCCCTTCAAACAGTGGTCCCTTTTAAGCACTCTTTCCAGGCATGGCTTTATTATATTAAGGAGCATATACTCACATAATACAGGGTTCATTTAAGCACTGCTGCTTCTAAATGTTCAGGACTACAGATAAAAAAAAACCTAATATATTGTGACATGAACATGGCTTTTTAAATTAAAATAAAAAGTGTAAAACATTTTCTAAATAACTAAACTAAAAAGCTTCTTTTTTTTAACCATTTAACACCACGGACAAAACCCCTTTTACTGTATTTGTACTGCAACAATTGCTAGTTTGTTCAACACACCAGCTAGCTTTGCTGACTATAGCGAGAGCACAACAGCAATGTCATGGAGAGCGAGACAG
The DNA here is from genome assembly GCF_023724105.1 of Carassius gibelio. NCBI lineage: Eukaryota > Metazoa > Chordata > Actinopteri > Cypriniformes > Cyprinidae > Carassius > Carassius gibelio. The sequence continues at coordinate 28,393,487 of NC_068400.1, forward strand.
GCTTGTCTGGTACGAGGAACAGACACTTGGGCAGCTGAATGCTGACCTTACTGGTGGAGGGGGGTTGGGGGGGGTGTAAACCTGCAACACTAAAGGGGCAAGTGAGAAGCGAGGGAAACAAATGGAAGCAGTGTGAGAAGCAGCTCCAAGAATAATCCACCCGCACTCTCTTTTAGCAGTCTGGAATTACACTACCCACCAGACACAAAAACAGCCTTGAGGATGTTTCGAACAAAATAGTTTATGCTACGGGCAACATAGTGAAGCAAACTTACTTTGTGTTGGGAAGCACTTTGAATGGAATGAGTTAGGCTGGTTTAAAGTTCAGCAACCAGCTGGCAGCAAGTTAAAGATTCAAAAATGTGACAGTACTTACAGAATATATCCCCAAGACAAATATTCACACTCCACCTGTGTAAATTTAAAATGGATGGTATATTCCATTCCTATTTTGAGAGTAGGTTTTCTAGGTTGCTTTAGACTGCAAGTTATAGTCCTTGACCAAAGGGGGAAAAAATGAACAATTTTAAGCAAAAATGTGATTGCCTAAAAATAAAATGTAAGGATATGGCTGTGGCCCGTAAGAGAGCAGAAAAAGGAAGTGCCCTGACAGGTGGACAAACAAACATGACACACGATCATTTGGCATGTCTGTTGTCACTAAGTTATTTGTGGACAAAATGAACCGAAAGAGACACCATGTAAATTGTGTTTGTTAAAGATATATAATAGTGCCATATCTACAGGAAGCTTTATTGTTCAAACAATAATGACAAATATGATGTCAATATAAAAATTTAAGTGTTAAGTACCTTTGGCCCACATTAGGAGTGATTTAAATGACTACAATCTGTCTAGACCGTTTAAAAGAGATCCAAAATTGTGTCTGATTTGGTAGAGGGGAAATGGTTCGAAAAATCCCATGGGAACATTTCTAAAATACGGAACAAGCAGTTTCTTTCTTTCTTCTTTCCTTTTTTTTTTAAATAATATTTTCACTTGCATTTGCCAACAGACAGGATGGTGCGATTTATCTCAGCTAAAGTCTCACCCGACATCCATGTTTGACCAAATGTAACATTAGGGTCATGTAAACAGCTGAAAATAGACGTCCACAGACAGCCCTGCTCTTTTTCCTGCTTGATCTGTGCACTGCTTTTTCTAAAAGAGGTGGACAGAAAGGCATTAGTACAAGTGTGACTCACAATCTTTGAGTTTAAAAGGTCATGGCTTATCTACTGTGTCTAACAAAAACTGTCTGACTAAATGTCTAAAGACAGGTCAGCAAGTATAGCTGCTAAATATTTGTGCGCTCAGCATTACGTTGGCACCAGACAGCATGATGCCTTGCGAAAGTAGTAACATTTTAACTAAACTGTTATCTAAATCTTTAGTTCGAATTAGTTTTTTGGCCTCTTTTAGGCTCTGCTGTGGTCTGTTCCAATACAACACTCATGAGAGCATTCATTACCAATTACAAACCCAGAGGACAATGTTTTCAGTTCTCATGTAACACAATGAAATCTCAGCGGATCTCTCACTGAGTCCAGGAACACCTTGGGCACGGATCTGCTGAATGTTAACAATGATAATAAACGTCTGTTTGAATGTCTGGCCTTTGATACCCAAATCCATGATGTGGAAGGAAAAGCAAACTTCATAAATCGGCTTGTTTTGCTAACCACAAAACCTATATGGAAATTCAAGAGATTAGCATGTCAGAAATGACCTTCATACACCCAAGTTCTCTTTCACAACAGGAAAATACAGGTGGTTCACATAAGCATGAAAAGTTTGCTATCCAGTGTAAGCGAGTTATCCAATAATTTGCTTTCGAAGATTCACACTCAAAGAATATGCTAGCCATTTACCAGACAGAATCCATTTAATGACAGCTGAACTCTGAACATTCCATTGCCAACAATATGTTTGCAGGAACTTTTGCATTTATTTTTGCTTTTACCAGAAAATAATAAAAATGTACCTAAAAACATATACATGAGAACTTGATATAACTATCAAGTAAATAAAGACAAGATAAATATTTGCCTAAGACTGTATATTGCTGAATATATACAAAGAGGACATGAGCAGTTACAATTCAGTATGCAAATACTATGATAGAAGAAGCCTGTAAGCCCCAGCTGGAGCTTGTGAACATGGATATTTTGGTCATATTTGAAACATGCACCTGGGACATGTCGATGTCTTTCAAAAGGCATTTCAGACATGCACTCTGCAAAACCTAAAACCCACATCAGTGGCCTCCTGATTTGTTTTTTGTTTTTTCAAACAGTCTAAAACATTAACAATGCAAGTTACAACATTACCTACTGTACTGGTGCTATAGAATAAGACAAGGGGTGTGATATAGCCTGGTGGATAACATGTTTACATAAAAAAATAAACAAATCTGTTGTGCAAGACCACTTAAATGGAAAGTCTTTAAAATAACAAACTAACTAGCTTAAAACAGCAGCAAAAACACAGTTGACATACATTTAGTAATTCTGTATCTACAACACATCATCTGTTTTATTTAGTGGCTATTCGTTCAGTCTGCCTTTAAAAATGCCTAGAGCACGGAATATAATATATTTTTGTGACTTACTGGGCAGGAGTTTGACAAGTAGTACTGTAGCAGGGCTAGCACTACTGGTCCGAGCATATTGGTCTTCTCTCAAACACACACACGCACACACACACACACAGAAGAGAAAACAGAGGCCCTTTTTCTCACTCTGGCCTGGTATTTCCTGACCCGGCCCATGGAAACCACGTCAGGCTCCCAGTTTAATTATCCCAGAAATCCACGTCATTTTCAAGACCACACTAACAAACACACACACACAGAGCCATTAATCAAGCCCAACAACAATGCTGGAACAGATACAGAAGCTTCTCTAAGAATAATCCTGCCATGAAAGAACAGGGCAAAACCCAGACAGTGAACAGATTCAGTATTAAGCATTCATATTAATTAAACCTGGAGTACATCCCAGACTAAAGCGAATTCAGACAATATTAGCAGTAACTGAACCAAGAATATCAGAAGGAATGGCGGTAAATTACATGCAGAGTATGTTGTTGTTGTAGAAAATAAATGTCAAATTAATTACAATTAAATGTTCCACTCATCACTCATTTCATAACAGACTGCTAAGTTTTCAGACATGCTCTGATAAGAACTTAAATCTTCCATGAAATAGCTTGAGGAGTGCCACTTTCTTTTCTGTGTTAGTGTAACGTTTGTAATTCCAGTATCTTTTAGTATACATTTACATTTAGTAGATGTTTTTTTATCCAAAGCAACTTAAAAATGAAGAAAATGGAAGCAATCAAAGTACACATTATAGGTCGACCGATAGTGGATTTTGCCGATACCAATAGCTAGGTTGGACCACACTGGCCGATACGGATTAATTAAATGATAGTTTTTAAAATGGATACTGGTCAAAAACTAAAATAGTGCTTTGTTAGAAAAAAACAAAGCACTATTTTAAATCCAGAAATCCAGGAAATGCCTATTGCTCCAGCTGAATAAACAGCAGATTTAACTGCTTTCATTGATACAGCGTGACTAATAAACACACGACTATGGCAATATATGGTTTATCGGAGTTCTTTTTATAATTTTTTTATCATAATAAAGTACATCTATAATGAAATGCTAATCAACATAGCCATTATCACTGCTTGGAATACAATGGAATATTGTGTGCCTAATTATTCTGTGTAAGAAGCCACATCATCCCACAGAAGAATTTATTTCAAACACTCGACTGACGTTATGAAGTGAGTTTGGAGTAAAAACTTTATTAAATGTGGTATTTTCACGTGCTCTCAGATGGAGCAGCATTTACTGCACAGAGCCATAGTTCACTGAGAAGATGCGCAAACAGCTAGCGTTATCGCACATGATTTTGTCAATTTCAAAATCCTACGGTTATATTGTCTGCGATTATTAATGCAGTTTTGCATAGCTTGTCAGAGAATTGCGGCTCTGTATAGTTAATGTTGCTCCACCTGAAAACAGGTGATGGAGATTTACTGATAATCACAGAACCAGAACCACAACAAAATGTACATGACAATCGTGATTATTCGCGTTTGATTAATCGTGCAGCCCTACTTTGTGCTGTACCTAATATTGGATAAATCCACTCAAAATAGTTTGAACTCAAAATATATTAGCAGCCATACATCTGCTTTGAAAGTTTGTGCACTGTACATAAGAATGAAAACTTGACTTTGCTGACAGCCAATACACAAAGAAACTAAAAAGATGTTTAAATGTTAATCAGATACCAGATCGCTTGAATAGAGACAACCATTGTAACTCAACAGTAATCAAGTAACCGTAACACTAGTATCCAACAATTTAGCACGTCCATTAGCCCTTCAAATGTTGACATGCTAATCAAGTAGAACTCTAGACTTCATATTGGCACAGCCTTGTTTAACACCAAGTGCTCTGGCCTTAGTTTGCTGTGGAGCCGCCACATGGAAAGGGTCCAAGACAACACAAAATCTCCTTTAGGCTGTTACTGACCTGAATTTCATTGTGTAAACACCAAAGGTGAAGGTTCAGTGACACAGACAACCAAAACACCTAAAGATTATACAATATCTTAAAGAAAGAATCTTTCTACTGACTCTGTTGGTTACATTAAGATGATTTCCCTAATCTACAACAAAGGCATGCCTGCTTGACATTTATCATCAAAATGACCTTCTGTCAACACAAGCTGGCCAAAACAACACATAATTCAATTAATGATCATTGAATTGCTCAATATAAAGTGACTGACTTAAGAGGTCTTCTTATTGCTCATGTTGTTGCTCTTTCACTTTATTGCCAGGAGGAATGCACAGTGGAATGCTGATGTTGTGGTTTAGTGTTCAGAGCATGGCAAGTCTGACAAGCAATATTTCACAGCACGCTGTGAAAGTCACGCTTCTAGACACGCAGGACTGTGCTGGTCCTAAACAGAAGCATGGGCTTGTACCCTAAAACAGCACTTAACAATTGGAAAAGTCTTTAAACATACAGTACATTCTATATGAAATTAATGTGAAAGTTTAATACACATACAAAAACAATGACAGAAAATATAACATACTACCAGTGTTGGGGGTAACTAGTTACATGTTACAGAATTACAGTATTTAATTACAAAAATGTAACTGTAATCTCTTACAGTACGGAGAAGAAAAAAACAAAAGTGTAATTAAATTACAGGTACTTATGAAAATGTTCACAAAAACGAGTACTTCTGAATACTGAGTTCTACTGTAAGGTTAACCAAGCCTCCTTGAAATGTTTTAAAATGATTAATATTTGAAAACATTCGTTAGAAATTTTGAAAAGTGATCAAAAAGTAATCAAAGGTAATTAGTCCCATTAATAACGTATTTGAAATAGTTACACTACTTATTACATTTCAAATAGGGTAACTTGTAATCTTGTAATCTTATAACCAATTACATTTCCAAAGTACCTTTCCCAACACAGCATACTACAGATTTAACATCTCAAAACAAACTCTGTTGTTCATGCTGTACATCCATGTCCAATTTATCTGTTCAAATGCTCACCTGGGTCTTCAATTGGCAAAGTTAAAACTGAAGTGTGTAAATTTTTTATCATTAAAATACTCTCTCTATTTCCACCTTAGTTTTTTTGAGCACCGCAAGCAGCCCAATGAAGAACAACGCCCAACATTGGCTCAATCAATGCCTTGGGTTTGGGGTGGAACCTTTTAGAAGACGGGGAAGTGTTTGGGAAACCTGTTTAACAGTCGTTATTATTTTAGTGGTGCCAAAATGACATACTTCAGCTTTAACTGAGAATAATTGTAGGCATAAACACTGATGATTCATTAGAGAACAGATTAGACAATTGCACTAATTGAAAGGGAGGGGTGTTACCTGAAGCACTGCTGTTAACGTGCATGGTTTGGGCCATTGCTGTAGACGCTCGCTCGAAATCCCACAGAGAGTCTGAATGCACTCATGCAAATGTCATGCATCAAATCAGCTTGCCATGCAACCTGCAAACTGGAATAAACAACAAAACAAAATGTCAGACAATGCCACATGCGTGATTCAAAAAAACACACACACATCATGAAAAAAAAAAAAAAAAAAAAAGTGAAGTTTGTGAAACAAATCATGGGCTCTGATGTGAAAATAGGTTAGGCCTAAGCTAGTGACGCACCTTAGTGTTGCAATTTTGAACTTGTGTGCATGAACTTGTGTGCATGACCTTGTGCGAAGTTCAACCAAAACATGAACTTTTTATTAAAGGTCATTTAATATTTAACAACAAATAAAACCTTAACTTTCAAATAGTGGGGATTTAGGAATAATCTTGTGACAAATCTGAGATGTTATAGTTTCCCATTTTTTACTCTATAAATTTCAGGATGTTTCTCACACAAAGCTACAGTAACTTCAAAACACTTGGTATATGAGCACTGAAACTTATATGATGTTTCTGATAATGCTTCTTATTTTGAGCTTGACAGTGTAAGTCCTCATTCACTTTAATTAATTGATAAAAAAAAAGTGGACAGGATGTCTTTCAAAAATGTACATGTTGAAGATAGAAAGTCGGTCATACAGGTGTGGAACAACATGAGGGTAAGTGATGCATGATAGAATTTAATAACTTTTGGATTAACTTAATTTTATATCTTTTTCCATTTGAGGTGCCATGTATTGAAAGGCCCAGACAAAGCCAGCCTTACATAGCTGAGCAAAGTTGCACACTCCTTATAAGAGCTCTAAAATTAAACTGCACCCATTCTAATTTAGCACAAGAACTGGAAGGAATGAACAAACCTCAAAAGCAACAAGGCAAAAATACTGATGTGGGGCAACCAGCACACCATCTGTAACCATATCAAACTTCATAATGATTCTTTTGCCAAACTTCTTTGTGTGAAGGAAAAGCGGTGCATTTTCACAAGTTAAATGTTTGCATCAGTAATATCAAGAACCAAGGATTAATATTGTTGAATTCAGCATTATCTAAACCCAACAACCATATAGATATTAAAGACAGCAGATTGAGACTCTGCAAGCAGAGCAGCAGACATGCATGTGTGCAGCAGATACAGTGGTGGGTCTCATAAACCCCTAGTGGAAGAACGGCAGGAAGAAGGACCAGTGGGAGGTCTGCCATATTCTCTAAAGAACACAGACTTGGGAAACTAGTAAAAACAATGATTGGACCTGTGTTGAGTATTATGAAACACAGGACATGCTATGGAATTTCCTCCAACTTGCACAAAAAAACAAAAATAATAATAGATTTTTTTTTTTTTATTTTGGCAGACACATACAGCTATTGCAGCATGGCCAAAGTTCACATTCAAACTGATGTTACCACTCAGAAATGTTGTGCAATGTCTTTTTCAGCCGAAACCAAGGCAAAATGAAGCTGATGTTTGTGAAGTTTCAATATTTGTTTGAATAGAAGACAAACTTTTCCTTTTCACCATTAACAAGCAAAAGTGCTCATCCATAAATCACTTCAGTCTGCAAACTGAGACATGTTCAACACTTCGTACATAGTTGTCTAGTTTTAACAATAATCACTCAGTCTCTAGACACAAACATTTACCAAGCTAATTTAACAAAAATATGCACATGTGGGTGAAAGTCAACCCTGAGCTTGTCAAAACATGCCAAAAAGCTGCTATTTAAAATGAATGTGTGGCATGAATTATAAGATATTTTAAACCCAGAATGCTTGACCACTTAAAAATATCCCACAGATTAGCTTGCATCACAAACACTGCAGACAAAAACTGACATGGGTCGGTTCAGTTTCAGACAGAAATGTATATCTATCGCACACAAACATTAGATGCACATGTGAAATTATACTTCAAGGTGCACCTACCTTGCTCAGTCATTCTTAAACTTCTTCAACATGTAGTCACAGAGAAAAGTGTTGCTACGGCCTTGCAGTAACCTATAAGCCAGAACATCTATGCACTGTGGAGTGTATATTACAGCTAAGATTAGCTAACTTGCTCCGATTTCAGAGATCCTATAAGAGGAAAGGATGCATCCGTCCGTTGGTCACCAGACCATTAATAGGAGACCCTCTGCGAAAAAGGTAGATGTGGTATAATCAAATACACTTACGACGTTAAGTCCTCTATTGGCACAAAGGCATCAACAAGGTTCCTTGTTAATAGCAAACAGGGTCAGCCCACCACAGATAGACAAGTAACTGCAGGTAGATCATTCTGATAGTATGAAGAATCCGAAAGGCGTGTTTTATCTTTTTTACTCATTCAGTGTCACTCCCTATTCTCAACATCCTGTTAGCAAAGTCTGTACTAGAATACTACAATATAAGCGACTTTTCATAAAGAAAAAATTAAGAGACACTTCATCAAATACTATGTTTATTTGTCATTTGTCAGTGGGATCTAGGTGAATGACAAAGAACACACCGATTCGTAAAGACTGACAACTCCTGAAAACAAATCACTGATAAATAAAGACAGCTGTAATCAAAGAGGACACACTATGCCTTCCTAAAAGGTATGTACAGTACAGAGCATAAAAATTAATGCTGATGAGAAATAAAAGCAGTTTTATACCTTTTGTAAATCTGCACTGCTACACTTTTAAAATATTCAGTTCTGGCTAGTGGCTACTGGCTACTAGGAAAGAGGCTAGAAAGTCTTGTTGCAATCTATATTTTATATTAGACAGTTTCATAAACCGAGGGAATGTGACAGAATTTTTTTTGGAGAAACGTGGCATGCTAGTGGGAGGTATTGCACACATCCAGAGGTGAGGGCAGGGTAGCATGACGAAGCAGTCACCTGACACAACACCACAGCCAGAGGCAGAATTTAAACATGGAGTGCAGGTCCATACAAAGCTCTGCATTCAAACACACACACTCCACTGCTGGAGACAGATCTAAAATGGGAGTGGTAAGTTGTACTGCTTTAGAAAAATGTACAAACACCTTGTCACTTGTCATTAATTTAACTGCACTCCTAGCACACCTTCCACAGAATTCATTGTAAATAGTTAATTTGCAGATTTTTTATTTATTTATTTATAATTACTTATGTAGTTTCTGTACACGTATGACATGAAAAAAACCGCAATGTGAAGAGTAATTCCAAGTTTACATAAATGCAGAACTTGCAGATGATTCACAATACACATCCATTCAAAAGTTTCAAAGACTTTGGAAGGCTACAGTCACTGTATGACTTTTTTTCTTTATATCCCATGGAACACAAGTGATAGAGGGTGAGTAAATGGCAGATTGTTAGTTTCCATCCAACACCATCAAAGAAGCTTTTCAAACTAACCACCTTCTAAATCAGAGACCACCTATATAGCCTCATGCTGCTCTCACAAAATTCAAATAATGGGTCAAAGTAACATGATCTTTATGTGGTCAGGGGAGGAGGTGCATCTGAGAGGCCACAGGGCCATTTTGGATATTGCTGTTGTAGTTTGAGGTGGAGCTGCAGGTGTGTCCACTGACCATTTTCAACTAGGGTCTCCTGACATTCACAAAGTCACATAACCCGAAGCTAAGAAAACGGAGAGAGAGAGCTGGAGTCTATGCTCAAGTGAAATGATTCGGATGACCAAATCATTCTACTTCCCTCTGAAACTTGCAAATTATATCCCAGAAAACACTCAAATACAACAAACTCTCTTTTGATCTTCCACACTTGTGTTTAAGAGAGTGAAAAACAGCCTAATGCTCTCATAAACAATTTATTCACCAGCCACAGTCATTATGAAGACAAGAGCTGGAGGAAAAGGAGGATTTGTCAGCGATAACTTGACCATGACAGTAGCCAGCTGAATTTAATTACAGCACTGAGCTTTTAAATAAGCCAGAACTAAATAACTTCAGAAAAGCAAGGGGCTGAACACACCTGTGCATTTGTGTTAGCTTCTGGCAGGGGGCCAAATGTCTGACCCGGGCTCAAATGCCCCCAACCATTACTTACGACAACCATGCTGATCTCCCTTCTTCCAAATCCAGCTTCAAAGCTTATAATTATCTTGACAGGCACAGGGGGTGTTTGAAACCGCAGACCATTTTTATTCGGTCTTTGGGTTTTCAGCCTAAGGAATATGAACCTCAAAGAAACTATCTTTATATGTAAAGGCAGATAAACAATGCAGCATATTTCGAGTGCTGCACTGGTGTATTAAATAAACAACTGACAAATAATCACAATCAAACACATTGTCATTACCCGGTTCATCTGAATCAAATGTATCCAGGATATTCCAAGAACCCGACATCAACTCTCTGTGAAAGTCACCCTTCAAACGGTGCGTGCAAACTCCTGCAAACAACTATTTCAAATGAAGACTGGACTGAAAGGTCCTAAACCTGATCTAGGTCGGCTAAATATAAAGACTAATTTGAACCCCGAAGAGAAAGTGACTTAATCACAACCACAGACCCATTGGGCCGTAGGAGCCTATTTTTGTCATTATCACCCTCTTGTCTGGTCTGGTTGCCTTAAACGGCGTCCTGTGATACGATTCTAGATTCACTAGTAAGTGCAGGCAAAGTGTTTGATTATCAGTAACAAGGACAGCTCTGAGCTACTACAGCCTCCTCCTGTTCACATGCTCTCTGGAACATAAATATATGCAATACATTTGGAATCCAGAAAATATACAAATGCATTTTGGTATTTTTTGGGAAACAACTTTATATATCTCAAAACAAAACAACAAACAGTATAAAATGGAAACTATTTAGAACAAATTAGTCTCGACTCCAATGCAACACCATATGAGTCCATCTGTGCCTTTCCAAACCTTCTTATCTAGTGTTGTCAAAGGTTAAAGAGTTTTTTAAGATGGTAGAAAATAGATTGTTGTGGAATGTCTTAAAAAAGAAAGACTGCAGATAAAATATAGCCTACTGTTCAAATGTTTGGGGTTAGTAAAACTTTTTTTAAAGTCTCTAATGCTCAACATGGCTGCATTTGTTGGATTAAAAACATATTTTGAAATAATACTACAATTTTATAAACATTTACACCTATTATTATTATTATCAATGTTGAAAACAGTTGTGCTGCTTAATATTTTTTGTGGAAACCATAATACATTTGTTCAAGATTATAGATATCCTTCCTTTAACATCTAAAAATCAATTGTCTAATTGCTACGTAGAAATTTGATAACAGAATGCTAATTAGCACATGCTAATATAAACATCAGAATGGACGAAATAATAATAATAATAATAATAATCTTTCTAAATTAAAAAGTTGACAAAATACAATAGCTTTAAAAAAAAATATTGGGTTTTGTTCATGTATTTTTATACTTTCATATTCATAACCTGAGGACAGATTTAGGAGGGCGATTCGGAATGCACCTCTGATTCCAGTTCTTCTCTATTTTTGGAAAGCTTTTCATCTGTTAAAACCGGCCAAATCCACAAAGCACACACAAACAGACACACATTCACTAAACAAAAACATCAGAAGTTGCAAATGCTATAACCTAACTCTAACAGTAAACTTTCAAAATGTTTACAAAAAAAAAAAAAAAAAAATTAAGGACATCCCCAAATGACTTTTTTGTCAGATTTGGGTAACTTCTGGGTACAAATTTACTACAAACACCCTGAAGACAAGAGCTGATAGTTTATTTATTTTGCACGTTCAGGATCCTGAAACTCAAAGTTTTTAATTAAGCCAATGGGGAAATTCTGACTGTTCCTTGTTTTGTCTCTCCAAAATTATTCTTTTCCTGAACTGAATCACGAGTGCCTGGCTTGTCTGAATTTAGTGACAGACTGATTTTCAAAGAAATAAGAATATGAACCCTTCAAAAGTGTCTGTAGCAGAGTATTCCTTGAACCAATGAACTTCAGGAGCATCCAACAAAACACACGTTCTATTCACCATTTACCTCTTCTCTTTAGCAGAAATGTAATACAGTGAATACACTTCCACTTTTTGTCTGCTTGCAGCCAGAGAACATAAAAGATGCCAAACAGACACTGGACTGTATCAACTTCTCTACCAGACTAAATTGGGGTTACAATGAGCCAGCCAAATAGGCTTCTGTGTGAGTCCCAGTGCAAATCCAAATTTCCAACTTTGACAACACTGCCATCTACAGGCTTCCAACATACACAGTTTCGGTGAATGAGCACATGAGCACACAAACACAACAAAACTAATTAATAATTAATAAACAAATAGTAATAGTTTCCCCCCCAAGCACACATACAATTAAATGCAAGTTTTCGTCCACAATCAATCAAACCACCAACACTTAAAATGGAAAGAAAAATACACATACCAATAATAATAATAATAATCCATGAAGTCCAATTATCTCACGGTTTCAATGTAAAGCATGCATGAAAGAATTTGAGGGGAAATGGTTCACTCCACGTAGCGCTGCAGAGCAAACTCACCGCTTCATTTAACAATGATCCAGCCCTTTCACTCCGCAGGGGTGTAAAGAGGGGACAGGCACGGAGTGGGTAGTCCCTATCGACCACACACTCTTTCACTATTTGTCCCCTCATTGCTCTGACAGACTGATGTCTTTTTCTACTCATCTCGTTCTATTAGTTTTGTAACTTAACGAAACAATGTGCATTTTTTTTCCTTTCTATCTTTCGTTCCCATCCCATCTCCTCACCTCTGTCCAACCGTGCATTTGACCAAGGACAGACTGGAGCCAGTTATTTGTTTTGCTCTCCACTGGAGCCAGGCAGACTGAGAGGCCCAGCGGCCGTTCTTCTCATGATAAAGAGCCTTGAGAGGGATGGAGGCCAAGGGAGCCTCCCAGAGTTACGGCCACTGAATGCTGCAATACCATGCTTTAGCAAAATGCATATCAAATTATACTGCATGATTAAGATTAAAGATTAAACACAAGCTTTAGTCAACCTTCTGAGAGAAGGATTATACTGCTTTTATATGGATTGATTAGGCAGTTACGTTAAATATTAATACTTTATATGTTAACACATTTTATATTTTAATGTCTTTACTATCACATAGGTTTAATAATTAATAAACACTAAAATTACTGAATTAATAAATTAACATTAACATTTATTATATTATAATAATATAATTTATTATGACATCTTAAATGTATTATATACATTGTAGTGTTGTTTTTGGTGTTGTTTTCGCTTCGAGTGTGCGCAAACTCATTTCGCGTGGCAGGAGTGCATGGCATTTTATGTAACTTTCAGCATAGCTCCGCATCCAAACACGCATGTCTGTGCTGGCGTTTGTGTGAAACAGAAGCAGTTTAATGTGAAGTGCAAACTCCATCAGGTGCTTTTTGACTGAAAACTTTTTTTTTTGGGGGGGGGGGGGGGGATGTTTGCATAATTTGTCCAAGGCTTCTTATTCACGGTATTGCGGTTACAGCTCTGAAATGTTATTTTTAAATGACTGGGTGAAAAAAAAAGCATAGTTTTTATTTTGTAAACCATATTTAGTCTTGTTATTGTTTGTTTGCATTATCCATTTAATTAGTCATCGTCACATGACCAGCATTTACGTTGCGTCTCGTCTCCGTCACGTGATTGTCATTTTTTTTCTCTGATGAAAGCAACACTAATACATCGACATATTTAGTTTCAGATACACAAATGTTTTTAATACAAAGAATACATTTTATTCAGAAAAGTACATTAATAAAAATATATATTTATAAAAAAATATAATAAAACAATTAAAATATAAAATGAATTAGATTTTATTCATTTAACTATTAATGTTTTTACTTATTGTTTTATACACAAACTTAAAGAGGTCATCGGATGCCCATTTTCCACAAGCTGATATGATTAGGTCTTAATAAGAAGTCATAATATGGTAAAAAAAAAAAATCAATGGTAGTGTAAAAAACACCACGTTTACAACAAATGTTAAAAAAGTCTGCTGATCCTGCCCCTCTCTTCCAAGCTGCTCTCAGAGAAACTGTTCACTTTAGCCACATTCATCGTGAAACTTGCTAATTAGCACATTATTAGGTAAAAAAAAAAAAAAACTTTTACTCACTTCTTTTGTAGGTGAAGCTGGACCACAAATGATTCGCACAAAGATAGACACATTTAGGTAGATCGGGGCGCATTCACTTCAGAAAACAAAGGTTACCACAGAATCTTAAGCGGCTCAGATGTCAGGAGTAAATGAGGACTAATGTTCATTACTACATCTAACAACAAAACAGTTCATTACTTTAAGATACATTCCTGTCAACATCTACTCTGACAGTGAAACAATGACAGACTGATGACAGCTAACTCAGGGTGGGTCGAAGTAAAAACACCAGTCCAGTCTGTGCTGAAACGCTACTGTTAATCAAACGATCATGGGAGGGGCCTGTGTGTGTGACATCACAAAGACAGGCATCTGAAATCTGCTCGATTTGAGGGGTAAAGATTTTTCTTGATAAAAAAAACAAAAAACACTGGGTGGATTTTTAGAATAATAGGATGGTTGTGTTCATTTTAAACAATTTGTAAAAATGTATGTAGCATCTGATGACCCCTTTAATGTTATACTTATATATATATATATAAATTAATTCAAAGTATGTTTACAATTCCCACATACATGCTAGATCCATATAAAGACTTACTCTTTACAAGACAAAGAAAAAAGGAAAAAAAATTGGTAACCCAAAGGGTGCTCCTTGTTGACAGACACTACAGGAATGTTTTAGACAGCAGTTACAAAGAAGCAGGAGAAATTCCAACGCTAAACACACCTTGCCAGCCTTAATTAGAGCTGCGTTTAAAAGGCTAAAGGGTTTTGTTTGGCTTAACCACTTGAGCTGGCTAGGCTATAATGGTGCTAATGAGAAAGGGCCCATTCTGGGGGGCTGGGAAGGGAAGAGGTGGGATTAGGCTGGGAAATGTATAGAATGGGCAAACCTTGGCATCTAACGGACACAAAGCCTCTAAAAAAGCAATTACCAGCAGAATGAGCTGGTACAACATACACATTTCATCATAAGTGTCATCCATCACCAGAGCTTTTGACTGTGATTTCTGATCTCTAAGGAATTACCCATTTCAGAACCGTTGGTTTTAGCACAAGTGTCCTACCAGGTTTTGTCAGAAAACGCATTGAAAATCAATTTTCCCTCTGCTCCCCACGCTACAGGTCCTAATGATCCCGAAGCCACATCCACAGCTGTCGCCCTGCCCAAAATCAGCACAACAAAGACCTAGAGCATCCCCTGTGAAGGTTTGGGAAATCATTCGTCTGCTCCGCTTTCAATCGAGTGAGCAACCGTAAAGCAGGCAACAATACGTTTCAGGGAGGTACTCCGATACGCTTTGTAAAACTCACTCTAATAGACGCCAATGGAAGACACAGGTAAAGGAAAGCAACAACTGGCTCAATCTCAGCTTCCAGATAAAAAAGAGATGTAATAACAAACTAACATTAATATGGCAAATAGTTTTGTAAGTTGCCTAATGTATTCCCTATGAATTTATTTTTTCTAACCCTTTATGCATGGCCATCTGTTGAGCGTTGACTGGACCAGCTGTTCAACACCAACATTTGAGTCTCTAAATAAGACAAAACCTCCCCTAGCCGGTCACTATCCTGAGAGCCTTCGCCTTCAAGTTGTAGATATGTTCCAGAGTGACTACTGAGGTGACCTCATGACCAACTCTGAGCATTAAATGGCTTTCTTCGGCCATTCGTGCTGATATTAACTGGACCGATATGGTATGAGCTTATCGGTGGGAACGGAGAGATGCTCTTCCTCTGATAAACAAAGAGGACATATACCCATAGCTAAACGATAAGCAGTAAAATGTTATCAGAGAATAAAAGACCTGAGGAGAGCTTGCTGGGAACAGAAATTTGATTAAGTAGAAACCTTGACAATTTAGACACAACAAATAAAAGTCTCTTTCAAAATGATTCTTATGTTAAAAATAAGTAAAAACAAGAAACGCAATCCATAGCTATTTGTTGTCTAAATCTTTTCGGTTGTTTACTGGCAGCAAGTGTGGGAGAGAGGCAGATAATGGTGTTGTCACAGTGAAGGGATTTGTCTCACCACACAGACAAGGAAGAGAAACTGTGAGGATCCCATATGGGTTAGACACTTGAAGAAAACAGTTTAAGGAATCCCCCCCACATTTACACCCTGTTACTGCCATCCAACACACACACACACTTTTCAACTCGTCCCATTCTCCCTATGGGATCTGTCGGACTGTCAGAGCACTAAAGCATGCTCTGTAAAACTTCTCATGACTAGAACGAATGCAGTAGACACAATCAGACAGTAGAAATTTTAATTGCTTCCTGTATAACAACTGAGGCAGGAATAGACTGAACAATAGTGAGAGGGGGTGCAAGAATACTTAGACAGGGCTTTGACTTGATTCCCATAAAGGTAAACTTAGAAAGCTGTTGTTAAAAAATGCATATCTTCACTCGGGTGGTATAAATATGTACTTATTTTCTTATATACTTAATGTTTCAAAAGTTTGAGGTCAGTAAAACTTTTTTTGAATAAAAAAAAGCCACTCTTTTGAACTATTAAAAGAAATCTGCTAAAAAACAAAAAACAAAATATCACTTGACACTGAAGACTGGAGTAATGGCCGCTGAAAATTCAGCTTTGCTATCAAAAGAATAAATTGTAATGCCATTTCACAATGTTACTTTTTTAATGTATTTTAAACCAAATAAATGCAGCCATGATGAGACTTAAGACTACAAAACAATGATTGAAATGGTTGGCCAAGAACAGTAAAATAATGATTTACCAGATGAACACCTTGTGTGTGCGATGCTTTCCCTAGTTCTTCTGAAAGAAACATTATAGTCTGTAAATGGACCCTTCTGTCTGCTTAAAATGATCGGTATAATGAGTGTTGTGGTTGACAACATGTCAGCAGCATCTACAAAACCATTGACAAATCCAGCATGTTCACAAAAGGCCTCTATCTGTGGAATCACACACAAGCAACCCAAGTAAATCACAAATAAGCCTCTAACTGAACACTGTGAAAAAGGAAACACTCAATAAGTTGAGGCCAAAAAGGTAATTTCCTCATAAAACAACAGTCAATGGAATGTGTTAAAATGGCATTCATTTACAAGTCGAATTATTCATACATACGCCATGTCCAAAATCACGAGCTCATTTAGAAAAGAAAAGGGGATAGAAATAAATTAAAAAAACAGTGCCTAATGGGATAGTTCCCTCAAGTTGTTACAAATCCAAACCCAAATATATTGACTATGAACTTTCTTTTGTGTAACATAATGTGAAGAATGTTGGCAGCCAAACAGTATTGGTTACCATTGACTTTCATTGTATGGACAAAAAATAAAAAATATAAATGGAAGTCAATGAGAAACAAAACTGTTTGGTTCTTACATTCTTCACAATATCTTCTTTTGTGTTCCACAGCAGAAAGCAATTCAGGTTTGAAACGACATGACAGAATTTCAGTTTTTGGCTAAACGGTCCCTTTAAACAAAACAAGGATGACAAAAAAAAAAACAAAACATCACCTGTTGTTGAGTGGTGAAAAGACCCGCAGCGGAAACCCTTTAACAGATGACAAGCATCGACTAAAGAAAGAGAACAAGATACGGAGATCAATAGGATGATGTAGATTGATCCTTTGACATTTACATAATGAAAAAAAAAAACACTGCCTTAATAAGGAATGTATAAACATAGACTGATGAAGCAGCAGCTGTTGCTGTGCTGTAGTCACTATCCATGACATCTGACAACCTATGAATTCAACTGTCCCCTACAGCTAAAGCGGATTTTGCATATTGACATGATGATGCTTGTTTAATCTATTTAATGTTCAGACATGTTATTAGAGCTGAAAAGTGCTGACAGCTGTGACTCGTTTTTCAAACTTTTCATCAGAAGCGGATCAGAAAAAAAAATACACACAAAGCGCATGTAATTTAATGAAAAAAGAGCAACATTTTGAATAAAAAAAATCTTAAGTAAGTTTAAGAGCTTTCAGCAAAGCTATAGATACACAGTAATTAAAGACTTTAAAGATTATTTTCTTAGTACTCTCTAATAGAACCATTAAAGATTATTTTTCATTATTATATGTCCTAGTGACATTTAGGAAAATTGCTTCAGATTGCTTAAAAAGTAGCACCAGAAGCAGTAGGACAACTTCAGCTGAGCTCCGTGGGACCATTAGCTCATCATGACCGATATTGTGTTTTTGTTTATGGTGTGAGGGGTCAAAGGGTCATAAGGTTATGATAATACTAGTGCACCCTCATCCTAATGCACTGTATTGTGTGGAGACTTTAGCTCTGCTCTCCGCAGGAAGTTCGGAGCTGTGATAAGTAAGCTCTGGAGGAGAACAGACAGTGGCATTGTGACCCTTTAGGTCACTGTACACTCACATCAAAGCAGGAATCCCACATCTAACCCATCCCTGTAATTACAAGAGCTCTGAGAACAGGAGGAACTCATGAGGAAAATTGTAATATGAGAAGATGTGCCCTGAAATTATAGAAATGTGCGCGTATCAGATCTTGCTGAAACGTACTATTAGATGCATTCATTATCTGTATCTACTATTAGTATGCATACTCATTAATATAAACCATTCTTTACATTTAAAATGCATTATTTCAGTATTTTCTACTTTAAAAAGGAATAGTTCAACCAAAAAAAAAAATAATAATAATAAAATAAAATTCTGTCAATAACTAGTCACCCTCCAAACCCGTAGGACCTATTTTAACAATGTCCTTACTACCTTTCTGGGCCTGAACATTTCAGTTGTGTTGCGGTCTATGAAGGGTCAGAAGCTCTCGGATTTCATCAAAAATATCTTAATTTGTGTTCCAATGATGAACGAAGTTCTTACAGGTAAACATAAATTAATAGTCTATTAAAATGTGTCGGAAAACATGTAGTTCCACATATGTAATTTTGAGAACACATGCACAAAATTTTAGTCTATTAGACACAACACTCCAAGCGGACTGATCTTACAGAACACAACTTGGTTCAGGACCCTGACACCAGAGGATTTCCTGGGAATGAGCTCAGTAATTGCGAGCATGGCTTAACGAATCAATGAGCACTGATCAAATTAGGAGAAGCATTGTCTATCGACCGCAAAACTGACTCCAGGGACCCTCCCCTTGCTGTGGACATGCAGGGGAGCCTGTAAATAGAGCCCAGGAGTTCTGTCACGTAGCCACACAACCATGTAATGTTTGGGTTTGAAGCAGCAGTCAGTGGGACTTGCACGTAATCCAGCATTACTGAGAGAAAGAATAAAGGGTATTTAGAAATTAATAAGGATCATAATTTAAGAATCCTGCATCTTATCCCTAAGGCAGTTTTACTGGGGCTTACGGCGGATTATTAATCGGTTCCAAAGAAAAATTGAGATATGTGAATCTTAAAAAGAAGCATTGAAAAAACTAAAAGGTAATAAGCAAAATGTATGCATTGAAAGCTTTTGAATCCATTTTAAACATGACCAGTTCTCTGTTGCTTAGAGGCTTTGCCAGATCAAGACAGTATTAATCTTCCTTTCATGGAGAGATCTGTCACTGTACAGCATACTTGTCTGCCAAGGCCTGAGGTTAAGGAATTTTTAATCAAGTCATCACACCACAAGTCCCTGGAAGAGTTTTACACAGTCCGAGCACTCACACACACACGAGACATTTACACACAACAGTGCATTTGATCCCCAAAATATAAGAGGCAAATATCATGCAGCTTTGCCTGAAAACACAAAAGTGGTTATTGTCTTAACTAAATATGCTAAAAGTGTTTTCCAATGTGTCGTCTTTAGTATTTTATTTGTACACTTACTAACTAAAGACGCAATACAAATGTATTTTGGTAAATCTGTAAAAATTAGAGCGAGTTAGAATGCATTACATAAATGTATGTTGTAGGCTCAAGTTATCCTTTAATATTATTGTATGAAAGCAATATCCTTATTTGCATGAACTTAAATTTGTGCATGCACTTTTTAAAGCCATGCTTGAACTCAGCATTTCAATGTGATGTCATGCACTTGGAGCCAAACTACAAAAACCTGGTCTGCTCCTGACAATATTAGGAACCCCATTAGCATGAGTGGATATTAACAAACAAGCTGATTTTAATAATATAAAAAATGTTTGGTTTTATTGATTAGTGTAGAAGAGGCATGCTCTCAGTCTCATCCCTTAATGTTGTTCAATTGATAAAAAGGTTTAGAGTCTGTGATCTATAACATTCATCTGTAATTTGCAAAACACTCTCATTGTAGTTCATATTCTACTTTACAAATTAGTCGCAAATTCATATGAATTTGTACCCATATGTTTTTGAACAGACATGCTTCTGAAATACTTGAATTCATAAACCACCAATTCAAAGAGACACATGAGATCCGACTGCCAATTGCCCCCAGGTTTTATTCACATGTAGTTTCACATACGTAACCCCCAAACTCTCACAATTCAAACTTCAGGCATCATCAGCGACAACAATTTATCAATTGAATGTTTATTAATATTCTGATAATCTGAATATTTTATCCAACATGTAAAGCATTTCTAATCAGTGAGTCAAGTTGACGTGCAGGTGGCCTGTTCATTTCAATAAACAAAGTAGGTGGTGAGATCCTGTTTAGTCGTTTCAACAAATGCACAAACTCTGTTGTGATTTTCTGTCAGAAAACAAACTTGTTTGATTTTTCTCAAAAGCATGAAAGGTGGATGACAAGACATTAGAAGGTTGAATCCAGATGGAAATTTGGTTACCTAGGTGAACCTGCCCCTATTAGTGAAAACAGAAACCTGAGAGGGCTATTATGCACTGGACATTGCTTTAGCTCAGCCTTGAGCTCAGAGAAGCCAAGAACTGAATCTCTCTCTCTCTCACACACACAAACACAGGTTGTTTCTGATAAATATTAAGCAGAAACATGGAGTTAGCAAATTCGGTTTGTTAGATAAATTGGGGAGAGAGTTAGATGAGGCTGATGTCAGATGGTGTTTAATCACACTTAAAAGTAATGGTTGCACTTTATTTTACAGTACGTGTACTAACATGTACTTATAGTGTACTTACAGTGTATTTATCTAAGAAAGTGCTGGTAATACAAGGTAACTACATGGGGTAGGGTTAGGTTTAGGGGTAGGTTCAGGGTTAGTACCAAGTTATTACATAGTTATTGAAATTACTATCATAAGTACATAGTATGTACATTAGGAACAGGACTGTAAAATAAAGTGCTACCAAAGTAATCATACATGTGTTATCAACAGAAGCACGTCTGAACATAAAGAACAAGCCTGTTGCTGAAGGCTTGTACTGGTTAAGATAATATCATTGAGAAATCGAGCCAACGGCTTAATGTTTAGCAATTAATTTTCACAAAAAAGCATTTACAGGAAGTCAACAGGAAGAAAATTAACATTAAAAAGGCATTTGGAACAACATGAGGTAAATAAATAATTTATTTGGGGGTAAACTGTCCCTTTACGTACTGTAGGCTATACAAAAGTTAGCCAAAACTTTGTTAGCCGGATATCTACAGGCTTATTTTGGAGGGAGGAAAGCAGCCTACAGCTTCATACAGAAAGCATGGCTTAGCGGAGAATCGACAGCCTGATTTAAACTTAGCAATCATCTACATATATATAGAAAAAGAAAGAGAGTGAAGGCTGTCAAACACTGAATGAGGAGCATTGTGGCATGCCACAGCTAGGACAAAGACATCACATTCATTTCAGGGCAAAAGTTCACTTCAAGAATGAACAAAATGGTTTTGATTGATTTAAAACTAGGCGAAGAAAATATGCCAAAAAAGGAACCTTTACAGTTTGTCACCGGGCAGTACACTTAAAGGTACACCTTTGTAATTTTTTAACCCCTTAAAAGTGTATACTAGTAGCCCTAAAGTTTCATTTTGTGGATTTTTTTTTTTTTTTATATAATTTATATTTATTAAAAAAATTGTCGTGTGTTATACACAATCTTCCAGCATATGGTTATTATGTACATTATGTAATCAATGATTTGGGACAAATATAGTGACATTTCTAGATTTTGAGCAGTCTCCAGAGTCTGTTGGTGTGCTCTCATCAACATGCTTCTCATCTCCTTAAAGGGGTCATCGTATGCGACATGCAATAAAGTTGTTTGAACTGCAATGTGTTTTTTTTTTTAATCTCGTTAAAACATTCCCCTTTCTCAAATTAATCCATTCTCAGATGTGTGACATCACACAGACTCAGGCCCCTCCCACGATTGTTTTTTGACATTGTCATCAGTTCTCCATTGTTTCGATGGTGAAGCATATGTAAACAAGATTAGCTCCTAAGCGATTGAGGTGTTTTGTTGTTTAATATAATAAATGAACATAGCAGTCTTCATTTACTCCTGACATTTGAGCCACTGAAGATACAGTTGATTACCTTTGTTTCTGAAAGGAATACACCCCCCGTCCACCTAAATGTTCACGTAAATCATTTGTGGTCCAGCTTCACCTATAGAAGAAGTGAGTATAAGGCTATTTTACGAATGTTTTCAAATTGTTTTTTTTTTTTTTTTTAATAATGTGCTAGCTAGAAAGTTCTGCAGCTAAGGTAAATTTTCTCATGAGAACGGCTCGTCACCCCACTGAAGAGAGGGGCGGGGTGAGCACAGCTCATTAGCATTTAAAGGAACATGCACTAAAACGGGTTGCTAAAAACAGAGCTGATTTTGACAAGATAAAAAGAGTGTAGTTTTACACTACCAATGAGAAACTTTAACTAGAGCATGACCAATATGTTTATATATATATATATATATATATACACACACACAAACACATTTTTTGCAATGATCACTCGATCAAACACTTATAATGACATGACAGAGATATGTAATGGAGGCAGGGCATTTAACAATAAACTTTACTATACAAAATAAGTCTGATTTCAGTGCACTGAACAGTAAAGTTGAATTCAATTCCATTCAACTTTATTCCGTTGAAGTTTATTTGACCCTGGAACATTCATTCAACGATTTGTGCTACTGTCTTTACACAGACTAAACTTACTAGAGAAGTGTGAAGTGTGGCATAACATGGGGGAGCACATGCCTTGTGCATTTTAATGCCCTTTGAATGTAACATGTATGTTCCTTTCGAACTGGAATCATGGCAGAATGTCATGTGCAGTCCACTTTGCAGGGCACTTACAGTTGAATAAGACAACGCATGAATGCTGACTGAACAAGAGACTTCCTTACTGAAGGGAAAGTGTTGACTGGTGTCACTATCTCCCGGATGCGCCTGCAGATCTCCACCAAATCCATGGGATCCCTTCAGCTCAGTAGTGGTACTGTATGTGGTACACCATATACAAGATTTAATGATTTACAAGATTTAATGACTGACAAAATCCTGAATAGTGAAGCCAAATTAGTTTCTTTTTTTCTTGGACTAGTAAGGTAAACAATTATTGTATATACTGCTCTCTAAAACTTTAAATACATCTACAGTATTAGGTGATTCGCATCAATAGATGACAGTGCAGCATCTAACAGTATTGCAGTATTGGCCCTTAAAGCACAGAAGGAATTCAATGCTAATGCTAATTAAAAACTACTGAAAGCATCTTTAATAATGTAAAGTTATGGAAGTAAAATATAACTTATTGTGGTTTTCTTTCTATAGTCTACACACCAATCATTAAAAATAAGTTACTCAAATCTACGCACACAGGCCTAAAAAGAGTTTTACCGCTTTGAGACAAGCCAGACAGCATGTGACCACTGGACAACTAAAGGTAGTGTGCAGGACTTCAGCCTAACTGACACTGACTCAAGCAGTAACTCAAGCAGTCTGACAGGCAGCGGTACACACCTTCATCTGAAACCTGAGGAGATCAGTGGTCAGTCAACCAAGCTCTCTGTAGGCTGACAGTTTATCACAACACATACAGTCAAATATGGGAGGTTAAATATATTAGAGCTTACATATACACATTGCCTAAATAATGGCTTACTAGTTACTTTTTAAGCAAGGAGGTCAACTTCAAAACTTGGAAAAACCATTCCCTTTTATATAAAATCGCATTTGCTCAATAGATAAAATCTTTGCATTCTGCTATCTTTTGCTCAATGTCATCAAGTACTGCTATAACAAATAAAAATCAGGGGCAGGGGCTAACCAGACCATGCTAGCCAGCCAAACCTTGACCTCCTGTTTGTAACCAATCAAGTCTTGCTAGCAATTATTATTTTTTTGGCTTCTAGTTGACATGTTTGCCAATTGCTAATTGAAAATATGTCCATAGCACACACTGATTTCAACAGGAAAAGACTTTATGGCTAACCTTCAGTGTGTCCCAAAAGGTCTCAAAAAGGGCAGACATCCATGAATGGAGGGTTCTCAGCTGCACAGTGCTTGCACATACCATTCTCTGGATTTTTCACACCCAGGACTATTTGGCATTTGCCTTTCCTTAGTAAAGACCTACGTTCCTCAGACCTGCCTGTTCCTGCCCCAAACATTTAGCTCAGTATTCATCAATGCTACCCTTCACTGCATTCCATTGAGTGCTGAGCCTTTGCAAGGTAGTGAAGGGGAGACCAGGGGAAGGTTCATTCCCTGATTATCTTTTACTCACTTCAATCAGACCTTCAGTGAGAGACAGGAATCCTATTATCATTTATTGTTTCTCTGTATATCGTATTATGTTGTGTTTTCTAACTTATAGGTAAAGTCAGCTGCAATGTCTGGACCATGAACCTAAGCTTTTCATACCATACGAGTAGAGCAGACTTGACCCTTGGCATCTAAAATTGACTCAAACTGTTAATCTTTGCAAAACTTGTGCAGTGTATTTCAAGTTTTAATTGTACTACAATTGGCCTTGGAATGCTCCTAAAGACATAGTCCCTGTCCCAAATGGCACACTTCACATGTACTTGCGGACAATGACTGCCACGTGTACATGTCCATTAAGTCCAGGAGAGCGTAGAGTGTCCCATTCATCATCATTTTAGTTTTCAGAAGGGATCTTTGCTCCCTCGAGGCGAGCAACACGGATGACTTCTACTATAGACACAAGTGTGGCACAGTCGGGTATAAAACAGTATACCATCTGACTTTTGTTATCTTTCCTGTCAAATGGCACAGTTTAGAAAAGAGAGTTAACAGTGTTGTCAAAAATGAATGTCACTTGCAAATGTGGGTATGTCTCATTTCAAGAAAAACAAAAAGACTTCTGTGAAACAACCGGAACGTTGAGAAAGTAGGAGTTTTTCCTCTGTACCCACTAATCCCAGCTGGATCATGGCTCAGAATTTGTTTTCTCTTCTTGTCACCAGCAGAGATCTTTACATTGCTATTTGTGAATGTATCCTTATTTTGCATGATGAAAAATAAAGATACCATGCAATGAAGAGCTGTAGAGAGAAATAATTAAATATATTGCAATTAATAATTAATTAACTGCAAACAACAGCACAAATACATGCAATATAATAAAGAGAGCTATGAAACTTGAAAGTTTTTCAGGTCAAGTAAGTTTTTATTCAAGTAAGAAATACTAAAGAAATGATAGTAATCAAATGTACATTTTATCAAATTTAATTTCTGTAAAATGGAAAGCAATGCACTGATACTATTACAGACTAAAGGTTTTTTTTTAAAGCCCTTTCTTATGTTCTCAAGGCAAAGCTGTGAGGAAAGTTTCTGTAATTAATTAAAACCTTAAGAAACTACAATAACCAAAGTAGTATTCAATAAAAATCCAAGACTTTTGTTCTTGTAAATATTCCAAGTATTAATTTAATCACAGGAAATAATAAGAGGAAGTTCCCACAGAACTTGTCTAGATAATGAATTCCTAATTAATATGTAAACATGAATGTCTAGACAGCATCCTAAACTAAAATTCATTTTGGAGTCGGTCTTGATTTAAGTCAGCATGAGTGTCTTGAATACTGTCCAACAAGCCAGTGCGATGGTCCCTGATTGGATACGACCAGTTAACAACAACAACAACAACAACAAAAGTCCAGGACCTCCTCTCTCCTTATATTAATTGCCCTGTACCCCAGTCTCTTCCTAGAATATACCCCTCCTTCAGGCTAGCGAGACAAAAAACGGTTGCATTATTATGAGAAAAAGCTTTAACTGAAGCCACACTTACTGCATCTAATGGAAAATGACTGATTTGATTACAAAATGCACATGCTGTTCCACAAAAAGAAAGAGTTAATGAGGCATCAAATGCAGGTGATTAAAGCACTGCACGGAAAAGAAGGTAATTAGCATTTTGAATGCAAACAACTCATATTTTCCATCAGGAAGTCATAAAGAATCATGTGTTCTACTTTGAAGAGATAGAAAGCAGCATTTACTCTGAAAAATTTACTAACATCAAGTTATTAACCTGATTTACTGCACTTAAATGAAAGAACAACTATAATTTATAACTCTAAAATCATTTAAAAAGATAGAATTGCATTTTTGCATTTTTAATTGTGACAGAGCATTTACTAGTCAGTGAATTAAGACATTGGAGATTTCTTTTTTATTTTATTTAAACAAAAATAAATTACTGATTATTCAACAGTAAAGACATTATGATTTCAAATAAATACTATTATATTAATCTTCCTATTAAATCACCAAATTCTGACAAAAAAAGTACCACAGTTTAAACAAATATACTAAGCAGCCAAACCATTAAAGAGCCACACAGATGGGAAATCAAAAATTACCCGTATTACAGTGTGTGATGTAGCTGTCCATCAGTGTAAACAATGTGCAAAGTAATTAAACCAAAAAGTACACGATTTATAAAGTTATTGGCTTCTAAAGTAAGGAGTCGACTCTGAATCGCTGAAACGAGTCGTTATAGATTTCAAATCTTTTGTCCATCTCTATGTACGTCACTAGGCGCACTTTGCATAATAATCTCCGCCTACCGTCTTGGGAGAAACAGAACTCTGAACTGCCCCACCCCCCCACACAGACGCTCTGTTTGGTGTGAGAGCATCATGTCGAGGAGACCGTTTGTTTTATTTTCACTGCCAAAGAATGAAGATCAGAAGAACCAATGGCTAAAATTCATTTTTACCACAATACCAGAGCAGTACAACAAATCCTCACTGATGACTGCTTTTCTAATCTCGGTGAGTGCATAGTACAAGGCGGGATTTTCAAAGCGTTTGGCCATAAATGAGGGTTCATTACCAACTTTATTTAGACCAACGAGCATCTCCGAATCACAACGAGAAGTATGATTATGAAGTTATGGGTTTGTTTTCTCCCGAGCGTCTTATCAGTATGTGTGCTGTCTGCAGCCTGTCTGCGCTGATCTTCATTTACAAAAACTTCATTAAAATGAAGTGTAACTCCGTGAATACTCAACGAAGAGACATGAGTGAGATATCTATAGAAAACTTGACATGTCTTCTTTAAAACTAAACAAGTGCTGTTGAAAACAGATATTCTGTGATAAAGTAATTCATATGAAAACAACGGGATGTCTGTTTTTCATGTCTCTCTTCATTATATCTAATGTGACCACCATGCCCCCGCGCAGAACGCGCAATTCATATTCAAACTGAAGCGCGCGGCTTGAATACACCCACACAGAAGAAAAAGCAGCCAGACTGGTCAAGTTTTTTATTTTACTGTTTGCTTCGCGGTGAGAGGAATAAGACACAATTCACCCCAAACAGATGCTAACGCATTGTTTACCGTGAAGTTGTGTGCGGAACAACCAATCAAAACTGTGTCAGTTGACCAATCAGAACACAGTATGTTACCGAAAGGTGGGGTTTAAGGAAACTGAATCTTTTGAACAGCTTCGTGTGAACCGTTTGGGGATCTCTGAGAATTGAGGTAATTTTAAAATGATATTTTGAAAAAATGACAATGTTTTTTAACCTTGGATGGATTTAAACCTAATGTACAGGACTTATAAACAGTGATAGGAAGCTTAGAATTTTCATCTTACTGGCTCTTTAAAGCCTGATAATAGTAAATTTCTCTTGAGCTCATATCAGCAAATTAGAATTATATCTTACAAATACATTAAACCTCTTTTGAATGACCAGGAATACTTAAACAGAATCACAAAATCTTCATTGTCACCAACGAACGTACAACTAAAATCCGTCAAAAGCAATTTAGAAACCAACCTAAAATGTCACAGTTACCCATCTATAATATAGTGAGCACATCTCTATGCTAGAGATGTTTGGTATGCTTGGAGCAATGGTAAGGGGGTAGATTAGATTTGCAAACAGTTCTAACCAAGCAGCAAAGTGGAAGTAATTTCCTCTGTATAAACAGGCGACAGAGGCAGTGTGGATTTTACAGCTTGAGAAAGAGAGAGAGATGTAGGTGACAGTTCCCTTCACTATGAACTGAGCTTTGATCCCCATGTGCAAAGCTTTCTCAGCAAGGTGCAAATTGAGGAGGCTTCTGCCATGTGTCCACAAAGGCCTGAACGTACACATCGAAATGTTTTCACACTGGAAAATATTGTTCCAAACCTGTTTGTATTTTCTTTTATTCTGTGAAACACAAAAGACGATATTTTGAAGAATGTCTTAATCTGGACCAGACGGATTTTCATTGTATGGAGATTCAAACTTTCTTTTTTTTCAGGTTTTATAGAGGATTCATACAGGTTTGGAATGACAAGTAAATAAATAATTTTTAACTAACTAATGCATGATGGTACAAAACTAATAGAACAGGATAACATTTTAATGAGGGACACAATGTGTATAGCCACTTCCTATTGTTTTCAAATTGAAAGGGGCATGTATTCTGTGCACATGGACAGGAAGTGACACACATTGTGACTTTGCACATTAAAACTTCTTCTCATTTGAAACGGTCACATTGCCACCCATGAACAGCATTCAACTTCAAAGACATCTTACAGCCATTTCGCTTTCAACAATAAGAATTCATCCGCAATGCAAGCATGAAAGAAAGACAGGGTTCTCGCATTATTTAATATGGTCTTTCATTATGTCACTGATGAAAGGAGGCTTTAGAAGACTTTCATCTTGGAACAGTTCCCTCTTTAAACAAATGGGACTACCTCCAAAAGATGTCTCGGCATCACAAAGCCTTCTTCCATTCAGTCTCAGAGCAGAACCACACACATTTGACACCCTGTGGATATGCCAATTTTACTCTGGATTAGCCCGTCACAAAATAAACTATCACAGGTTTATTGTGGTCTTAGAGGTCACAGGCTTCTTGAGGAGTGCAACTGGAATATCAGAGGAAGCCAGCAAGGAAGAATTTAAAAACTGTCTGCTGTTGAAATGATGGGTGAATGCACCCAATGCATGGTGTTTGAAAAGAGAAAGGGCTCCCTTGTTTTAGATATGCCAAACAGAGGTTTCATTTCTGACACTGATATTTGTAGGTCGCTGACAATCCTTTTCACTAGAGCATAATAATGTCTTTGTGAGTCTTTTACAGACTGTGCATGGCACTGGTGCCAACCTGGAAGAATGAGCATGCCAACACAGCACACACAATGCACATGTTATACTGCGGTGTTTCTGACTAAAAGCCTTCTGTTAGAGCTTCATTTTAAATCTGCATTTAAAAAAAAAAGTGAATTGGTTAACTACAAGTATTTAATACATGTACCATTACAGTACATTACTTTGATAATTTGATCTGATCATTTTTAAGTTAGATTTTTTCCTTATTTACATCAAGGTTTATTCCATTTTATGTTGTTCTGTGAATGCAATTACTTTAGTGTCACGTCACTTGAGTTGCCCTGGTGGAGTTTTGCCTTTGTATGGCACTGTGCGCTGTCTAGTCTTTGCCACGGTTTATTGATAGGTCACTTAGGATGAACTTTGATTCATTATGTGGCCTTGTATTTGATCTGTATTATTATGGTTGTCTTCAGTATAATTTAAGGTCAGATTTTGTTACTACAACCCTGCATATGCCTGGATTATAACTGGATATATTCAACGGGAAAACTATTAGAATCTAAAAAAAAAACCAAAAAAAAAAACCACAATGATTATATTAAATGACTGTTAAATGACTCAAACCACCAGCTTTAGGATATCAGCCATTTACACTGAGGTTATCATGAAAATCTGTTCATACTTCCTCAAATCTTCAAAGGAAGGGCAACCATCATAATTACGTCCTGTCAAGTGACCTGAGGACTTCAGCTACACATCTGAAGAGTTTCAGAATTTGCTCGACTTCATTTTTTACTTGGGGAGAGTGGGGAGTGTTGTAACAATCAGTTTAACAAAACAGAAATTAGCTAAACCAGTTATAAATAAATATATAAAGAAATATAAATGCGTCTCATACACTTTTATACATGCCCACTGTATCACACATGACTGAGGTCTGAGAGGTTAGTAAATAAAAAATATTTTTTAGATATCTAAGTTTTAATGTAAACTTCTTGCACACATTGTCAAATGTCTGTTTTCTATAAGTGTAACACCAGCACTCTTTGTACTTGACATTCATTTGCGCAGTTAGTATTGTTTAAACTGCTTTAATTTGTAACAGACACATATTCTAACACAAAAACACCGAGCTACAGACCTTGAAACAACTGCGTTAGATCACTGTTCCCCCCTACAGGTACTCAGTTAGGAAAACCTACCCTAACCACGTAGCAAACAATTTACATGACACAATTACAAACGGATAAAACAACTTAAACCTCAAACACACTGTGTAACGGGAAAATTTCAGAACCCATGCTTCAAGACGCAAAAACATTTGCAAATAAATAAATAAAAAATAAAAACATTTTACATGAGGAATAGAAAACAGGTGTGACAAAACACGGATTACTGAGCAGGCTCGACACACAAACATGAAAGACGAAAACACTTTTGCCCACAAAGATTGACCCTGTTAACCATTAAAATTATACTGTAGCTAATCTCTTATCTTGCAGCAAGTAACAAGAGTCGCGCGACCAATGCACGCGCAAACCCCCACCGCTTTTATTCCTACGTTACTTTTGAAGCTCAGCTAGATGTCAAGATTTTTTTTCTCATTTATTTAACCTGAGATTTAAAAAAAAATGCAGCTGAACATATATCCTACCACAGAAAGAAAAATGTTTGCTGACCTGTTGTAGGTGGATCAGGTTTCGCACGCGCCCTGAAGTGAGCGATAAAGGGCTAGTTTATAAGCATGCGGCCGGCGGTTTATAAAGCGGAACAATGAATTACCTTTTTTCCCAAAGAGGTTTGTTTATACGTCCTTCTCCCGTCCCTGCGCTCCCTTTGTAAAAGTCCCGGTGAAGTGTTCTCTTCGCTCATGCGCACAAGAGCAGCACGAATCGCTGAACTCGACCCGAGACACAATACATGTTCCCTGACGTGAGACTGAGAGCGTGACGTACAAATAACTGAGTACACAAAGGCAGGTGCTCCTCTTACTGCTTACGATATCAGCAGAGCCACTGAAAGTCACCCATGTTATATGTTTCAATCAAAAGATTATAATGCTTTATAATTTAAGATGAAATGTTTATGCTAAAGCTGGGATCTCTATCCCTTCTGGGGCATTTTCACTTTTTCCTCAGTGGGCTATATGAACTCTGCAAAGTCGTGACTTTAATGTTGGTTTTACTAAATGTTAAGCCTTAAATGGGATCCTAAACTTAAACGAATAGATTCTCACTAATACCAATACTGTTTTGAAACTTAATTGGATTTTTAATGATAATGAGTGTGGCTGAACAACATAGGATCAGGCAGGAGCCTTGCTTGAAGAGATACAGTCAAAAGTTGATATGCACCTTGCAGAATCTGTAAAATATTAATAATTATTATTAGTAATTAACTAAATAAGAGATAAATAAAATAGCATTGCCTTTTGTTGATGTTTTTATTTAGACAAGACTGGTCTACTGAATAAGCACTTTCACATAAGACTTTTGAATTAAAGAATAACAAAATGCCATATTTAAAATGTACATATATGATTGATTCTGAATGCTATGTTTCATCCACTTTTTCATCTTTTTTTCTGATGTGGCCAATCTTGAAGGGTTGAGGTGAGATGTGTGGCATCATGTTGACCATTAACATTTTATACAGTATGAGATAATTTCTGAAAATATTAAAAAGTCTTGCCAACAGACATGAGTTCTGTATCTTGCTCTAATACATTTTAATAAGGAAATAGCATATATTGATGTGATTTTAATGTCTATAAAGTCTATTTGAATGTCTATGTTTTTAATTATTGAAAGTTTATGAGAACAAAGTTTATGCTGAAATTGGATCATTCATGCTGCTCTGCGAGGAAAGATGTGCTATTTGAATTCAGAACAATTAATCAGGGCTGACCTCTAGTGGTTACTTTAGGTAGTTCAGTATGGAGTCACAATAAATTCATGAAGTACTAGGCTGAGTTATCTGAAACAGCTATCCTTACAAAACACCCATTACTGCATATTTCTCGTTATGAGGCAAATGCAGATTATTCACTGCCGCTTAAATGTTTTTGCAACGATAATGCCCTAGAGCCATGTAGCTATGACTGTAAAGAAGAACACATGAGTATGTATGTCTTGGGTGTCAAACTCAGTTCCTGGAGGGCCACAGCCCTGCACAATTTAGATCCAACTCCAATTAAACACACTGGATCCAGCTAATCAAGTCATTTAGGTTTCTTTGAAAACTACATGGTACGTGTGTTGGAACAGGGTTGGGACTAAACTCAGCAGGAACTGAGTTTGACACCCCTGATGTATGCAAATGTTTTATGTCTTAAGGGGAACCACTCTATTATTTGTGTGTTGACCTTTATTTAAAGCTTATGAGGAGAACTGAAAAACAAATGGAAATAGAGATAAAAGCCCCTCTAAAAAGTAAAAACCAGCCGACAAACCAACCTGACTAGTATGAGAGTAGGTCTATATGACTAGTAAGAAAAAAACAACAAACAAGGCAGAGTGAAGAATTCACTTGCATTTATATTAGCAGATAACTGTGGAAAATCAACAACTCTTTTTAGACAGCTCAAATGCAAAAATGTGGACAGAATTATTCCAGTTGAGATTAAAGTTAAACGAGGTAAGAGAAGTTCCTCCAATCATCCTAAACTGCTTCCACTCGTATAGTGGGAATCACTCGGCTCTTCACTGCTGGGTCAGACCCAGGATCATGATGACACAGCACAGGCCAGCCACGAGGGAGACTTTCATCCACACCCCCGTTTCCGCAAAGCATTATTGTTTTGAAACTTCCACACAGTCAGTCCGTCACACCTCTGAACCTCTGGATGTGCACTTCTCATTGGTTTAGCTCTCCATACACCCCTTTCCGAAGCATTTCCGCCTTCATATTTTTGTTTCCGCGAAAGCCTGGGTTGCACGAATTAGACATTATTGAGCAGCGAGATTTATTTTTACATCAGCGCAAATCTTGAAATCTGCAGTCATGTCAGACCGGGGTTCTTTCGACACTAATGTTGTGACTTTGACGAGATTTCTGCTTGAAGAAGGCAGAAAAGCCAAAGGCACGGGTGAGCTGACGACCCTGCTGAACGCGATGTGCACGGCTGTGAAAGCCATCTCGAGCGCGGTCAGGAAAGCAGGGATCGCGCACCTGTGAGTATGTTACAGCCTACACAGTCGATGGGACTCCAAAAAAGTTTAGGATGCAAAAACATTAGCTGCGAAACGAATCTATTTGTATTGTTTCTAATATAAAAACACCAGAAGCATGCAAGAAAATGTCCAGTTTAAAAAAAAAACAAACAAAAAAAAAACAATAAAGAAATATTTTGGCTTCTTTTTTTCTTTCTATTTTTCAGTAATAAAAATGTATACACCACGGTTGCAGAAGAAGAAGAAAAACTGGTTTGTATCTCTAGGGCCTCTGTATATTACAAGTTTGGAAAGCTTTCAGTATATGTTTTGGTTATTTATGCAAACTGCTGTTGTACTATTTGATATTGTGTTCCATTACATATATTGCAGTTCTGTGAACAAGCATTGAGAAACAACACCTAAAAAATCCTTTCTGTCCCTCTGGTCTGGTTCAACTCTTGACTTTGGAAAATGTCTGACAGGTACGGCATTGCTGGAGGTACCAATGTGACGGGTGACCAGGTTAAGAAGCTGGACATCCTTTCCAATGACCTCGTCATAAACATGATCAAATCCTCATACACCTCATGTGTGCTGGTCACTGAGGAACATGAAACCGCAATCATAGTGGAGCCAGATAGACGGGTAAGAACTGCACGAGTAAGACATTATAAAAGCTCCCTGAAGAATAACTATTAAGTGTTTAATCACCCCAAACCATTTAATCAAGTTTTGTTTAATGTGTTTGCCAAAACTTGCCAATGAGTTTACAGTAACTTTTCACGTTTGATTCAAAGAATGGAAAAGTGTGTGTTCTGTGCAGAGCACGGAGAGCTAGTCTGATTTTTGGCAACTAAGATTAGGTCTTAACTTGTGAAAATCAGAACATTGTCTGCATTGTTGGCCAGAAACCCATCCTGAATCTAATCTGACATCTATGGAAAGGACACTGAGAGACTTGTGCTAAGATGTATTTATGAATAGTCAGGAAAATCAAGGATTTTTAAAGGCCTTTCCATCCTGAATATTACACAGAAGTTAATAAAAACAGACAAATGCATGGAAATGTAATTTTAAATAAAAATGTTTCTATTTCTTAACTCAAGAAAACATTCTATAGAATGATTACAAAATCCTTGTCAAGTCATGAATGACTGATAAAGTCTTGGAAATATATTAATCAAAAGCTTTGGACACTCTCTATAACTTAAAATCAGACATAAGTCAGGCAGTTTTAAGTTTTAAGGAGGAGTGATGATTGAATAAGGAGTTGAGTGTAGTGAGGTTATGGAAAAGTCAAATGTCCTCATATAATTGAGCAAAATCATCATTAATCATTAAACAACTATATGACCAGATGCACCGCTGCTTTAGTAATATTTAATTAACCGACGCTTCTTCCATGTGTTTAAGGGTAAATACGTTGTTTGCTTTGACCCTCTTGATGGTTCATCCAACATTGACTGTCTTGCTTCGATTGGGACCATCTTTGCCATCTACAGGAAGGTATGACTGCATATATTTAACAGATTTGCAGATATACATGGCTGAAATGATTGCTGTGTTCACAGTGCACAGACAGTGAGCCGTCTGAGAAGGATGCCCTGCAACCTGGCAGAAGCATAGTGGCTGCTGGATACGCACTATACGGCAGTGCCACCATGATTGTCCTCTCCACTGGTCAGGGAGTCAACTGCTTCATGTTAGATCCAGTGAGTCACTTTTACTCTCCATACACAGTTAGCAGTTGTAGGAGCATTTAGCAATAAATCGGTCGGTCGGTACAGTTTATTCAGTCTACACAAAGCAAACTAAGAACTGCATGTGTTGTAAATCATTTGTAGCTTGAAATGATATGATTCATAGAGCTAGGAGACATTGTTCAAAACAGTGTAGTATTTCTTTCTTATTCTAATGGCTCCCAAATTTGAATGTCTTGCCATAATTTATGAAGTATATTACAGTAAATGTCTTCTTTTTTTTCCTCTTCTTCTTCTTAAGGATGAATCTTTGTTTTTGCGGTGGTAAATGGCAGCATGTTCCAGCATGTCCTGTCCATATGCAATACGTTCTAAATAACCCGTGTTAATTAATTTATCATGTTATTTATTGTGACATCAGGCTATTGGCGAGTTCATTCTGGTCGACAGAGATGTGAAGATTAAGAAGAAAGGCAAGATCTACAGTCTGAACGAAGGTTATGCCCTTTATTTTGATCCTGCTGTCACCGAGTACCTGCAGAAGAAAAAGTTTCCAGAGGTTCAGTATGAAAAAAAAAAAAAAAAAAACTTTTTATTTATTTATAACAAATCAAATGATTATAGAAGTTGAACAAATGTACACATTTCAAATTCACCTCAATCACATTTTCATAATTAAATATACATAATATTATAATATCCAGCTTCTAGAGGACACACAGTAAATCTATTAAAATGTGTTCAGGATGGCAGTGCACCCTATGGAGCGCGTTACGTAGGCTCAATGGTGGCAGATGTGCATCGAACGCTTGTTTACGGAGGAATCTTCCTTTACCCTGCAAATGAGAAGAGCCCCAAAGGAAAGGTACTTCATCGAAACATTCTTTACATTTACATGACTTTGCTTTGATATATATATATTAGTCTAGGAGTATAGTAGTATTGTTTTAGGTGGATGGATCATTGCTCTTCAAAGATTTTGTCTTGATAAAAATCTGATTCAACAGCCCAAAAAGTAGGAAGTTGCTCTAAAATGTCTGAATGCATTTATTAAAATACTTTTCTGACCCAATTTGCTGTTGGTTTTAACTAGTAAGTTCCAAGGGGTTCCTCAAGTTTATATAGAGTAACCACAGCAGTTTGTCACATGATCCACTATGTTTGACTATATGTGGGAATTGATATGTATTGTTCATATATTCACTTAAAAGTGTACGTATCATTTTAGGGACACTGTACTATTTAGTGAAGTAGCTACATGAATGAAGTAAAGAAATGAAAAGAGTATATATATGACCTTTGCTCCAGTTCTTTTGTTTGGCGTCACATCAACAGGTGTGTCAGTGTTTACTCTCTCTTACCCACATGACCTGTGCTGAAAATTGATCTGTTACAGTTACATTGTAACATAGATTCTTGTGTAAAAGCCATTGTGCCATGCTATCATTTCACAATATCATAATTTAAAAAACCTTGGTGAGAAGAAAACTTTATTCAACGAATAAACTTCATTAACTTGATCATCACATCTACAACAAGGCCTGTAGAGGGAGCTCTAGAGCTGTAGAAAAAGAAGCCCTAACCAAATAAGCTTTTCATTAACACATGGTTTGTTAGGATAGGACCATATTTGGCTGAGATACAACTATTTGAAAATCTGGAATCTAAGGGTGCAAAAAAATCCAAATATTGAGGAAATTGCCTTCAGAGTTGTCCAAATTCAGTTCTTAGCAATGCAGATTACTAATCAAAAAATAAGTTTTGATATATTACAGTAGGAAATTTATAAAATATCTTCATGGAACATGATCTTTACTTAATGTCCTAAGGATTTTTGGCATAAAAGAAAAAACAAAAATTTTGACCCCGACTATTGCTACAGACATACCTGTGATACTCGAGACTGGTTTTGTGGTCCAGGGTCACAAATATTCTTGAATGAATATGGGAGGAGGCTAAAAGAGACTTGTAAAGCTTTGTTTGTATTCCACCTTCTTCAGCTCCGACTGCTGTACGAGTGCAACCCCATGGCCTTCATCATGGAGCAGGCCGGAGGGATGGCCACCACAGGGACCACCAACATCCTGGACATCCAGCCCGAGAGCCTCCATCAGCGGGTACCTGTGGTTATGGGTTCCCCTGATGATGTCCAAGAGTACATCTCCATCTTTCAGAAACATCATAAATGAAAAGCAAAAGCCAGAATGAGAAAATATAAAGAAGTTACATATACTTGACACTCCAAAATAAGATACCAAAGTATATTCTTACCTGTATATATGATCACTGTCCCTAAAACCAAAAGTTTATATACACTTTATACCTCCATTAATAAAGATAAGAAGATTTTTTTTTATCTACACTTTACAGCAGGATTTACTTTGAGGCTGTTATTATAGAAACGCAGTGTTTTCCGCTTTAGACAATCTACCTGAGTGTTATTGGCAGTTGAAATTGTTGATGGCCAAAATGACAAGAAGCAAATTCATGCTGGCAATGAGGATGACTTGAATTTAAGTCGACCAAATAATCACTTTTAAGGGAAGCTGTGAATAAAGTTCTTGGTGAAACCAGACTTTGTCAGATATGTGCTGTGTTAACTACTCTTACACGATTTATAATGTGCAAACACTAAACAGTACAACTACTGAAATTCTGTACAAATACTCACATTTCTGTAAGCGTCTGAAGACACAATAATATAACTTTTGAATGAAAAAGGCTACTTTCCTTCACCATACCTAATGTATTCCTATATAAACACAGATTTAAATACAGGACATGATGTACAACAAGTTCAAGCAACCAAATGAAGAGCAGATGACCTTTTCTGTAAAGGCCAGTAGGCGCAAAGAGCCCTGCTGATATTTGAGACACAAGTTCTGTTTGAGTATAGAAATGATCAGAGAAATGCTCTCCTGTGTTCAGAGATCTCTTCTCAGCTTTTCTTCTGTGAGCAAAATGTTATCTGGAAGGTTCTGATCCTAATGAGTTTATTATTTTGGGCTCTGAAAGCCAACCTATTGAATCTGGAGAGTGACATCTATACCAATGCTGAAATGATTGCATAAACATCGCTTACAATTT
Organism: Carassius gibelio; assembly: GCF_023724105.1. NCBI lineage: Eukaryota > Metazoa > Chordata > Actinopteri > Cypriniformes > Cyprinidae > Carassius > Carassius gibelio. The sequence continues at coordinate 28,431,921 of NC_068400.1, forward strand.
AAGTTATGTTTTCAGAAAGCATGCTAATTGCACTTTTCAGTGCTGTGAATCCGATATAATGCACAAGCAGCGTGCTGCATATCTATTTTTTTAAAATGTGTTTAGTAATGGTCACAGACTTGATTTTAAGTTATAGGGACACATTTACATATAAATAAAAACACAGTTTTATTAATGGGATCAATTTAATAGACTTTCCGTATTTATTGGGACACGGCTGTCATAAACAATCGTGAGCTTTGCTTCATGACCCATGACCTTTTAACCTCTGAGTATGTCATGTGTCAAGACTGGGCATTCATAATGAGCGGAGAGCCAAGGAACGTGCTTCTGGCTCTGCTAGCATTCCAACTACACTACTGTCACTTGATCTGCTCCACCAATATAACCCTGGCCTTTATCCACTCACTGTGTATGTGAAAAGACTGCCTTGTGGCTCTACAGTTAGTTAGTCTCTGCCTGTCCAACTGTTTGTACACTCGGACACTGTGAGGATGTCGGATCAGTCGGCCTTTGATGTGGACGTATGGACCCTCACACGCTTTGTCATGGAGATGGGGCGGAAGGCGAAGGGGGCCACCGGAGAACTCACACAGCTCATTAACTCCCTGTTAACAGCTATTAAAGCTATTTCATCTGCTGTCAGGAAAGCCGGACTTGTTCACCTGTAAGTTTCATTGAATTATTTAGCATTTTGTGAATGAATATATTTTACTGTAAAACATGCTGTGACTTTGAAATTGAAATGGGCAAAAGTTAATTCAGCACAACCAGTGATCAAATAGAAATGCTAGATCAAACAGACAGAAATAGTTATGGCTTTTGAGAAAGTCCTAGTTCCTGGTTACAGTTCTAGTATGGTTAGTCAAGAAATACACTTTTAGTAAGTAATGTAGTTGTTTTTGTAAAGAATATAATATCAATATAATATAATAATAATAATAATAATAAATAGAAATGATTAATTCGATTTGAGGCTGCTAATTTCTAATTCGCTATAATCTGTTATTTTTATGGCAGCATTACCTTTTTTTTCCATTTCAGATTTTTAGCACTGATTTGGCATTTGAACCTCAGTAGTTGCTTTTCAATAATATTTGTATGCTCTGGTTTGACCGAACACAGTCAAGGCATTGCGGGACATGTGAATGTCACAGGTGATGAGCAGAAAAAGATGGATGTGCTTTCCAATGATCTGATGATCAATATGCTGCAGGCCTCTTATGGCACCTGTTTGATGGTTTCTGAGGAGAACAAGGATGCCATCTACACACCTGCTGAGAAAAGAGTATGATCCTTCTCAATATGCTTGCTTATGAATAATTTTTCAGTATTTATTGTTAGAGGAACAATACATTTAAACTCACCTTTATGTCGTTCCAAATGTGTAGGATGCTCTTTCTGTCCACAAAATAAGCAGGATGTTCATGTTAGCCTAGCCTTTTCAGCTATTAAGTTTGAACTATCCCTTTAACACATGATGATTTTTACATGTGCATTAGCCTATAATTTATAATGAATGAATTGGAGTTATTATTTGAGTTAGACTTGGTCTATGACAATGGGTGCTTCTGATGAAATGTGACTAAAACATGGTTATTAGATAAAAGAGAGAGTAATGTGGCTTAAAACATGTTTGCTAAAAAGAAAACTAAATCCAAGACTTATTTCTGATATTTCCAATACTCTCTTTAAATCCCTGGTAGTTTCCATCACGCATCAGTCAAAGCTCAGGTATTTAGAAAAAACTCAGGAGTCAGGTATTTAACAAAAAAAATTACAAGTCTGGAATAAATGAACACAACCTAAGAAACCTTAATTTAGTTTCAAATGAATTATGGCTGCTACGTTACCTATTTGTGTCAGGCTATAATGTAGCTCTCTTTGCTAATGTTTATTTATTAGCGTTCATTCAGATAATGACCACGTGAGGTCGCCGTAGCTCCGTCTTATTTCAGCTGTATACTCACTCACTTCAGTCTGTTGTGTGTAAAAGGGGAAATATGTGGTTTGTTTTGATCCCCTGGATGGCTCCTCCAACATCGACTGTTTGGCCCCCATAGGCACCATCTTTGCCATTTACAAAAGAGTGAGTGTTTGCCCGGCATTTGTTTGGAGTTGTATGTGCATTTTGTGTACTTTTTGATGCACAAGCTAACAAAAAAAATAACACTAATGCTTAAATATAATTGTATTTGTGTGTAAGCTTTCCGTCATGTGGTGTGTGAAATGGATTTGTTTGATGTTTAGTGTTCTTGTGCTACTTTCCCGTACAGATAGACGAGGTAGCTGACTGCATGACCCTGCCTGATGACAAATATTGACTAAGCAATAAATTCAATTTAACTTCCTGTTGTATTTTATTAAGTGCGCTTGAGTGTAACTGCAATGGCACAACTGATCTTATTAGTTTATTGTTTCACTTTTATTGTGTTTTATTAAGCTATACATATTCTGCAACAAAAATGTAGCCTACTCTAGATGGTTCTACATTGGGTTTAACAGAAATTTTACCGTGCATTTAATCATGATGAGCCTAAATTCTTTTTCTTTTTTTAACTTACATAATATTAATAAAAATATACAATCAAGATGCACAACAGACATATTAATCGTTTTTTATTGACATCTTGTATTTATAAGAGGCTTCAATGGCCTGATTCAGTTTCTTTCTTCTGTTTCAGATCTCTGAGGGAGAACCGACTGACAAGGATGCCCTACAGCCAGGCAATCAGATCGTGTGTGCAGGTTACGCGCTTTACGGCAGCGCCACACTAGTGGCTCTCAGTACAGGAGCTGGAGTTAACTTCTTCATGCTGGATCCAGTAAGCACAAACAGTTAAATCTGCTTAAATGATCAATTAAGAATGAATGATGATGCCAGGGCTTTGCAAACTACAGTATATATGCTGCTTTAAAATCAGGGTTGCATGGTCACAATATTTCAAAGTGCTAGGAATCAGTTCACTGAAGACATACCAGACCATTCAAGCCAATCATTTACAGTTTTTACACAACTATATGAAAAAAGTGCACCTATGACAAACATAATATTGCCTTAAAAACAAAAATAGCTATTTAGTAAACTCTGAGACGTTCTGAACTTATATCATGTTTTATGTTTCGCTTCTGTTTATGGTTTGAATGTTTAGAATTTTTTTACACAGTAAAAGGGATGCTTCAGGGGGGCACTTCCTTTTTTTCAATTTCGAATGAAAGTCTTGATAATTTTGTGGCGGTAGTGAGCTAGTTTTTATTCCTCATCTTTGGCCCTTTTATATTCAGTTGCTCAGTTTTATTACAATACTGTACAGTTGTGTGTCAGTGTGTAACATATGAGCTCGTGAGAATTATATATTGTTTTATGTTCCTCATTTTTAGGCAATTGGAGAATTCATTCTGACAGACAGAAATGTGAAGATCAAGAAAAAGGGGAAGACTTACAGTATCAACGAGGGCTACGCTAAGTACTTCGATCCTGCAGTGAATGAATATTTAAAACACAAGAAATACCCAGAGGTGGGTTCTATACAGAAACAGAATCAGATCTAGCCAGACAGAATTTCTTCATGATCTATCTTTATTATTTAAGGGAAGTCTTATCATTGCTAGCCTTTTTTATTTTTACCTTAATGTAAGTGTAAGATCACAGCACTTAGACAGCACAAATCAAACCACTGAGTGCACACTGTGATTTGTTGTGTACCACATCATGTGATCAGGCAAACATACTCACAAGTGCATGACATGTTGTGACAGAACTGGTAATGTTGCTTAGCTGGCCTGACGATCACTTAGTCCCAAACAAAATGTGAGCGTGAATAATGCTTACTGACAGGTCAGAAGCTTGCATGACTGTGCTCAACATCAGCTGACGTTTACACACGTTGCATGCTGGAAAGTGAAGAGCGACTTCCTCTACAGGAAATCATGTTCAGTTTTCTTCATAGACTCAGCATACGTAACTGATTCATGTTACTCTGCTTATCCTCTGCAAGCCTCGTGTGCAGTGTGATCATAAAATATGCTGAGTATGAGTTTTTTTTTTCCCTGGGTCAGTTGGTTAATTTTTAAAGTCAACTGTTTTTTTTTTTTGTGAATACGTGTGAGAGCTCATCTTTCCGGGAATATGTGTACTTGTTTGTTAATTTTTAAAGATCCTCTTAATCAGTCTGAAGGTGATAAAAAGGAAAAAGTAAACAAGAGTAAAGACTGAAGAGCTTGTCTTAGATAAAATGATGCATTACAAAATGGGAAACTTGCTAATCAGGTAACCTACATTGTGTTATCAGCCATGTTTTATGAGGGATATCATGTTGTTTTCGTAGAAGTGTTGTCAGAAACGTTCTGTCTCTGACCTCATGACGTATTGATTTGTTTGCATATTGTGTCTGTCATTGCTTGAGCTGGGTTAGCTAAGAGAACACACTGTGGCTTCTTAAAATCCAAATTTAAAGCCAAACATTACAACTTCTTTGTAGTTCCTTTTTTGTATTTTTTACTGCTCACATCTTTCTGAAGGAAAAGGCTTTCTATTAGATGACAGATGTTTGATTTTAGCTGTCCAGCTGGGTTTCAGTTTCCTTAGAACTTCTTTCACTACTTCCTGTTTTCCTGCCCTCTTTTATTGAAGCACATGTGACTTTTGCTCCAGACAGTTTTTGTTTTAGATTGTTTGCCAGCTGTCGTTGAAATCATTTTGAGTATTTTTGATTCAGAGATCCAAGCCTAGAAAGATCATGCATACACTAAGTATCTCATTCAAACTCAGATATATGAAGAAGCACTGAGTTTTTGTTTATATGAATCCTGACCCAATCTGATTGTCCTACAGGATGGCAGTGCCCCATATGGTGCCAGGTATGTTGGGTCGATGGTGTCTGACGTACACCGTACCATTGCCTATGGTGGCATATTCATGTACCCAGCCAATGAGAAGAGTCCAAAAGGAAAGGTGAGTCGCGGCTACGTTGTTAAGACATAATCAGTTTTAGCTCACGTTTTAAGATATTCAAGGCAAACAGTGGAAACCAGCCATAAAAAAGTACATCTGGTGACAATGTAATAACATAGAATATGACGAAAGGTAACAAACTTTTATCATATTATGGTTACAGTAAAGTGTTTCATGCAGCATATAGTTAAAGGGTTAGTTCACCCAAAAATGAAAATTCTGTCATTAATTAATCACACTTGGCGTCTTCATTAATTCGGAACATAAATTAAGATACACACTGATGGAATCTGTGAGCTAGTTGACCCCCCATAGACTGCGGGTATATTACCATGTTCAACGCACAGAAACGTAGCAAGGACATCAGTAAAATAGTCCATGTGACATCAGTAGTTCAACTGTAATTTTACGAAGATACAAGAATACTTTTTGTGCGCAATGAAAACAATAATAACACAATTTATTCAGTATTTCTTCTCTACAAATTTCCATCTTCCACTATTTTAGAGAGTACCCCAGAATGTAATCGGCGTAATGAGTGTTGTTTATGTTCAGCATGTGCGCGCTTTCGCTGAACATAGTCAGCGTTGTTTACGTTCAGTAGACAGGACAGAACGAAGGCCTTACGGGTTTGGAACGACATGAGGGTGAGTAATTAATGACAGAATGACAGAATTTTAGGGTGAACTATCCCTTTAATATTATTGTTGTGTTCAGTTGATCAGTGTTCTTTTATTTGTATGTATATATTCTTATAATATTTATTAATATTTCAAGCTTTAGCTTTATTTCAGTTTGAATAATTTTACTTCTTCCAATTAAACATTTTATGTTATTTTGGTAAGTTTTTTTTTTTTTTTTTTTTTTTTTTACCAAAACTTTTTAATTTTGTTTCCACTTTATTTCAATTTACAGTTAAGTGTTGCTTTAGTAATATATATATATATATATATATATATAATGAGACCATGATCCGTACTCACAAAATAACAGTTTATTTTGCATGAATCACCAATAGAACAAAACATAAACATTTTACCTCACAAGGCCTTCTTCAGAGTTGAGCAATTCAATCCCTCCCCCGCTTTTAAAAATCATTCATTATACTGTAGAATACATTATGGTTTCGAGCAGGTACAGGCAGGTCATATTCTGATAACAGATAACTGCTCATTTCATGGAAAAAGGGCTGTGTCGTTCCTGATAATGGCCAGTGACAAAACATATGGAATGAGCCTAGACTGGAACAAATACACACTATAGCATGAAAGCTAGAACCAGATATTGCTTTTCAAGAAATGCCAGTGTACAAACTTTAGTAGGTATTGCCACAGTCCAGTTTCTCTGTTCTACATAGATAAGAATAAAATAAAACCATTTTGAATTAACTTAACATGCTCAGTGCTTCTTAGCTGACCCAAATCCACAACTGATAACAGAAAATAGAACATATCGGCAGTAAACTTGGAGGTAAAATGATAACTGCTCATGGTTTAGCATAAAATGGACCCTTTGAAAATAACCTGAAATGTGCAAATCAGCATTATGTAAGTTGTAAGGTTCTCACATGTTTGATTCTCTCCAGCTGAGGCTCTTGTATGAGTGTAACCCCATAGCCTTCCTGATCGAGCAGGCCGGAGGCATGGCCACCACAGGCACCCAGCGCGTCCTGGATGTTATTCCCGAGTCACTTCACCAGAGGCTGCCCTTTGTGGTGGGATCCCCAGACGATGTGGAGGAGTACTTGTCCTTTGTCAAGAAACATAAAAAGTAAAGACTTCGGTTGTGATATGATCCGTTGAAAGCCCACATGACATAGAGATACAAAACATCACAGAAATGCAAGCAATTCTGTAAACAGAATCACATTAAATTTACAGTATTTAAAATCATTTCCTTTCTTTACTTTACAAATCCCTCACTCAAGGTCTTTTTAGTTCAGATTTGCTCTTGTACCCCTTTCACAGTCTGTCTTTTCTTCCTCACTTATTTTATGTGAACATAATGTGCCTTCAGCAGTGTGTTGCTTGTTAGCTGGTAAAGTGTTTACACCCTCTCGTTCGAACAGAGGGCAAAACCCCAATAATCTCCACTCTACAAGTCTTAGTTTGCTGGTCATGATGACAAATCATGTTATGGCAACGTGCCAAGAGATAGACAAATAGGACACGTTGTATTACTGGAGCAAAAGAACAGCCCTCCATGTTCATTTCCAGCTCACCAATTTATAACAGGCAGAGCAAAGATAGAGACCTCTAAAAAATACCTTTGTGGTACTTCCAGAAAACTTCAAAACACTTATTAAAGTAATAGTTTTCCTGGATGTGTTGCTTAGGTCAGTTTTAGAAAGCATTACTGTAAATACAGAACCATTCACTCATAACCAACCAACTTCCTGTTTTAATGTAGTCTGGTACACTACTTTTGATTTCGGTTTGCTCATTTCAGTCTACAAAACATATGAGGTGATAGGAATAGTTTTGGAGCCGATATGTAAAGCTACAGCAATATTATAGTTTGGGGTTTTTGAAAATATTTTAAATAGAAGTTCAAGGCTACATTTATTACTGTATAAGTAAACTGTATTGTGAAAATTTTTAAAATGTATTATTTTTTATGGTTATATATTTTAAAATGTAATTTATTCCGGTGACCGCTGTCTTCAGTGTCACATGATCCTTAAGAAATCATTATAAATGCTGATTTGGTGTTCAATAAACATTTCTTATTATCGGTGTTGAGAACAGTTGCATATATATATATTTTTTTTTTTTTGTGGAAACACATTTTTCCCAGGGATACTTTTGATAAAGAAAGTTAATTTAAAAGAACAGCATTGATTTTAAATGGAATCCTTTTGTAACAGGAATGTTTCCTGTTACTTTTCATACATTTAATGTAGCCTTGCGGAATAAAAAGAGTTTTGTGCCACTAATTATTTTAAATGCAAGATACAAAACTTGAAAGAATATAAAAATCAAAGCCAAAAACAAGTTACATTTTTAAAAGTTTTATTGATCATACAGAATGTAGAAAAAAAAAAAAAAAACATTTGTACATTAAGACACTGAAGAATATGTATTTACATTGAGACAAAAATCAACTTAATCAGTGGTATTAAAATGACCAAAAACAATTGCATAAATTCCCTAAAACAATGTCACACAATATGTAGAGCTTGAGGTATCTCTCTCAGTCTCACGCAGGCTGTGAGACACACAGTCCCCAGTGTCACTACACTAGTGGGTTTCAGTGAACCACTCACGTACTGAGACACTAATGTGACCTTCTGCTACTATGTCTTGATACTGTAGGCATCTTTCTCAGACGAGAGGGTAGCTAGCAGCGGTAGCAATACCACAGTGGTTGTGTTTGTCCTTGGCCATGTAGATATAACCTTTATCACCCCAATTCTCACTCCAGCTAGAATGCACAAAACACACATAAGGTTAAAAACACTGCTTTAAACATCGCCCATTCAGAATTTTAGAGCGTAAATTAATCTTCTTACCTGTTCTTGACAATCCAGTACTTCTTTCCATCAACATCCTCACCCTCAAAACCATAACCAACGGCAAGCACACCATGATCTAGCTCCTCACTGCTGCAGTCTTTCTCATAGTAGATCCCTAACAAGAAATATACATCCATTAGAGGATCTTCAGGACTCATTTCTCATAAATGAGTCATTTAGTTGTCTTAAAAGGAAAGGACGTGATGTGTGGCCCATACTCAGAATGAGTTCTCAGCATTTTACCCATCCAAGTGCACACACACAAACACTGAACACACACCCGGAGCAGTGGGATTTAACAACTAATGGTGACAAATATACATACCTGACTGGTAGAACTGGAAAGACTCGTGTCCTGCATCAATAGCCACAGACACTGGCCCCACAGAGGCTATAGCCTTCATCAGAGCATGTTCCTTTCCACTGGGAATGTCAACGAATCCAGTGTCATTAGCTGCACTGTTTTTGGGATCATAATGGCAGGGCTGATCATCCTGAAAATGATAAGCAGCATGAATGTTATGGTAATCCTTCATCTAATGAATCCATATGATGTCATCGGTAATGTAACTTACAGTTCCCAAATAGGGGTAGGACTCCTCGGAGTCCAGACCGCTCTGGTCCTTGATGTACTGGAAAGCCTGGTCCATTAGACCTCCGTTGCAGCCCTCGTTGCCTTCAGGACGGGAGCAGTCCACCAGGTTCTGCTCACTCAGAGACACCAGTTTTCCGGTCTTCCTGAACATCTGGCCCTCCATGGCTCCAGTGGTGCTGAAGGCCCAGCAAGAACCACACTCACCCTGCAAACAACAGATGTGAAACCAGTTATCAACCAGATGGCTTCAAGATTACGTCAAATAATTAAAAATATTTAAGGGAGTAAAAATATCATCTTGTGTGTGTGTGTAATTTATATATATATATATATATATATATATATATATATATATATATATATATATTATTATTTTTTTTTTTACAGAAGTTACGAGGTTTCATTGATTAAAACATTATTTTTTAAACTACAGCAATGGGGACTTTTAATATTGTTGCGCACAATGCAAAGTATGGTTTATTTGTAACATTTCCTGGTGTACATTCGAAACAAACAACTATGGTCTCTCACACTTATCATATACATCTGTTTTCCAAAGTGGTTAGCGTCATGCCCTATGGAATTTAAATATGTTTACATTCATTCAAAGTGACTGGCTTTACATTCAAGGTACACATTCTGTCAGTCCTTGCTTTCTCTGGAAATCAAACCCGTGACCTTGACATCACTATTCCCGAGTTACAAGGAAGCATGTTCAAAGGCATTGTTTTTCTATTGTATATATGGGCAACTATCTTACCTGATCTTTCACGGGAGTCACGTATCCCTTTTGTCTCCAGTCCAAACTGTTTGGGACCTCCAGGAAGTTGGGCTCCATGAAGAGAGATCCTCTGAATCGTCTCTCCTTCTTGTGTTTGTAGCCATTCATCACCTGCCTGAACTCCTCGTGAGTCTGTAGATACAGAATAGTTTGATGAAAGCTGAAGGAATTTCATAAATCAGTATACATACACCTCAAATGAAGCTCTTCTGCAGTCTTACCATATCACCAAAGTGGTTCATTCCGAGTCTGTAAGTGTGTGCGCCCATGGAGTGCTCAAGATTGTGCAGTTCGATCTTTTGCAGGTTTTTCTCCCAGACCATTCGCCTCCACCCCTCCTCCTTCTGTGTTGAAAGAGATAACACTGAGTTCTGCTTCTTGCTCCTTTTTCACCATGTTAATGTAAATTTGATTAATGTAACACTTACTTCATGGTATTTTTTACTGTGCCAGGTCTTCCACTGCTCCCAGTGGTCATCCAACTGCTTGTCCAAAGTTGGAGCAGCAAATACTGCACTGAGGCACAAGGTGAACGCTGCCAAAAACACCCTCATGATGAAAACACTGAGGGGAGAAAAACAACATCAGGTCAGACGTGTTGCAACAAGTGACCATGTACCTTATGGCACGTGAAGATAAGAGATTAATACATGTAGACAAGCAAATTCATACATTTTAGTTATAATGGTTTAAATGGTGGCATTATTTTTCATACAAATATTATATGGAAGCACATTTCTGGCACTTGTGGGACAAAAAAAAAAAAAACGTGGAAATAACGAAATGAAATCATAATACTGACATTACAAATTGAAATTATGAGATTTTTTCTCTCATAAATTTAATCTCATTAAGATTTACTCATAATTTAACATTAATAATTCTCATTTACCAACCCTTTTTCCAGAGCAGAAGTGGTTTTCCATAGATTTTATATTCATTTATACTGCATAAACGTATTTAAAATGGTCTCAGGCGAAGTTTGTCACACAGCAGAGTTTGCTAAATCTGTTTGAAATGTACGTTAATGTCATGCAAGCTACTTCTTTCAGTCACGTGACGTCACTGTTGTATAATTAAACATATATGCATATTTAAAAGTACTGGTGTGTATTTCGACAGTGTCCTGAGATCAGATGACTGTTTACACCAAGTACAGAATCACCGACTGGCAGCGATAGTTACGTTGTTATGAAAGGTCATAAAAGCGAGTGAGTAATCTAAAGAGATATTATTCATGAAACATTAACTGAAAACAGACACTGGCCTACAGAGCCGAACAAAACGAATCTATATCATTGGATGTAACGTTATATATTCTAAAAACATATCTGTTTACACGGGCCTCCGGACTGGCACACGGGTCTGGACCTGTTTTTATACGGACACAGAAGAGAATACGGTGTTCCTTTAGCGACAGTCACGGGATCTGGGAGGCTGAAGCCGACAGTTTCCCAGGAAAACAAAACAAAGACCGAAACCAGTCGACGGAAATTGAAAAACAGACAACTGGAACTAGTTTAGAGGAATGTTATGGGGGAAAATGTTACGCTTCGCTAATCTATTAAAATATGGTAAAACCGAATGTCGCTAAAAATAAAGTAACAGTCAATTCATAAAAGAGCATTGTGTGAAACGCTGAGCTAAAGAGCGACCTAAAAACTATCTTTTGCAAAGCTAAAATCCTAAAGCAAAGATGCATGCAACAAAATTACATTGAAGTGTCGATATCGACGGTTAACAAAACAAATGTACCAACAACTCAAGAATTCCGAAAGCTTTAAAATCTGATGACTCACCCACCGGCCCTGAATCCTGAAGAAAATATACCGTTTCGCAGAGCGGCCCCTGGTTTATAGCGCATCTGAAGGCAAATTCCTCAATTTCTCATTGGTCGAGAGTCTTGCAGTCTTTGTCGGTCCCGCCCCCGATGAACGCGTCAGAGCATGTGACCAGCCAGCATGTGACGACTTCCCGACAGATGGCTTTAGTCATAAAGAAAAACAATGTTACTATCTTAAAAAAACAAACAAAAAACACCCGCCTAATCACTATACGTTGTTGCATTTAAGTCAATAAATGTTAATTATTTGTTATTTCAAAAAGCACAAGTTAAAAGCCAATACTGTATAGTGTATATGACTGACTATTTACTGCTTGTCACCTACGTTTTAAATTAGAATTCACATACAGACTGATCGGTTTTCTTTGCAACGTCGTAATTTTCTCAGATATTTAATTCATTCACAACACTGCCATATGAAAATAATAGGCATTTGAGTTATTATACCTGTTATTTAACTAGCCAGTAGTGCTTATGCCTTCCTCAGTGATCAAATAAGCTCTTCACACAACTAGAAATTGCAATTGATTGAATGTCAGATTTGGCCACATTTAAAATAAGTATTTAAATATATATATATATATATATATATATATATATATATATATATATATATATATATATATATATATATTTAAATATCTAAATATCTGAGAAAAAAATATATATATATATATATATATATATATATGTGTGTGTGTGTGTGTGTTTTGTGTGTCTAAATGTATGAAATTTAAATGTTAATATATACTAAATAACAAGATTATAAAACAAAAGGGTCTCTATCACACATTCACAAGGAGCACAAGTCATAAACAAGGTTAATGAAGTGACTTTACATGACCCTGCTTATCAACAGACCACCAAAAACAGTCTATATTGAACTTGTTATCAGTATGTCTATATGTGAGGACCTCAGTGCAGGTAATCTTGTTCTATAACTGTGTTACAACATTCCACGTTGTTTACGTTCACTGTTGAGATTTGTGTCAGGCCAGAATTAGAGTGCTGTTGAATCTACATACAAACAAAGGGGAACACAGACTGATTAATGGGCTCGTCTGTCCCAAAAAGCACACAGAAGATATAAATGGGAAGATTGCTCAGTTATCACTTAAGCCCATCAGCCCAGCACTTCCAGCAATGATCAAAAAGGAGCAGTTAAAAGAAGTAAAACTGATCAAGCAAGAGCAGTCATGACTCTGAAAAAAATCTGATAAGCATAGATGCATTCAGTATTACATTGTAACTAAATAGTAAGTTAGCATATTTTAAAGCCAAAAGTAAACCATTTCATAAACAGAGCTGTAAAAAGAACAGTACAGGAAAGCTTCTATATGTCATATTGAAATAAAGGTGCGGTAATTCCATTTGTTGAATAATGCATGTTCAGTCATGCCACACACTGACGCTTCAAAAAAAAAAAAAAGGAAAAAAAAACAGCACATGACAAATTATTCATCCACAGCAATGTCATCATTGTCATTTTCAATTCATTTTAGCTGGCTCTGCATCTCACGGTTTAATTGGAGGCAACTTTACCCAGAATCCACTGGAGGGCACTTTAAAATGTTTGAGAAAAGGTTATTATTAGGACACATTCATTTAAAAATTACATAATTTAGACCAAAAGATCTAACTTTTTGTAAGGTAAAATATGCTGAAATCTTCATCACCTCTTCTATCGTATCTGAGCTAAAAAAAAAAAAAAAAAAAAAATCTCTAGTGTTTATGTAGTTTATTATTTTTGTTTATGAATATTTGTAACTAACGTTGTTCCATAGGCTAATATTCTTTGTATAGCAACACTGGTATTAGAAAAGGCCCTTTATTATTATATATTATATAATATATAGTATATATATTAATTATTATTGTGCTAAAAAAATAGGGTAATGTAAATGCACTGTATATGGCAATAACAACAAAATACTGCATGAACACTGTACAAATTATTTAAAAATAACACAGAGAACCATTGAGTAAACAATTTATTATAAAAAATGAAGTACACTGTAAAGTTTGAGGAAGTATTAAGGACATGGCATTCAGAGACATGCGAACAAAATATAAATAGAGTAATAATGTGAAGGTCTTGTGCAAAGAAATGACTGTACAAGTCTTAAATACACCAGGATCAACTCCCCTCTGATGTACCCTGTTAAAGTCTTAGGAGGGATAATCGTGAACCTTGACCACAGCTAAACAGCGAAAGAGCTCCATAATACATAGACTTAATCACAAAATAAAAATGTGCCTTTTGGAATGAGAGAACAACAATATGCCCAATTCCCTTTTAGAAACATTTGTGATTTTAAGCCTGCAAGAGAAATGATGAAAGGTTGGAGGATAGACCTGTCCCAAAATATAATATGGAACAGCTGTCTGGACTTTCAGACATGATGATGAAACTGCAACTACCTCAAATGAAGGAGAGCAAAAAGAGTTATAGCATATGTGAGATGTAACAGAGTCTTTGCTGCCATCTACTGGTTTCAAGTTGTCACTTCATTTGTGTCCAATATACCATTTTAAGTACAATGGTATTCCTTTAACTGAGGAACGGCATCGCTCATCACAAGTTTCACCGCAAATATCAATTTTTTTTTACACTTTTGCCCAATTTAAGTCCCTTAGAATAGCATTTTATGATTAATTATCCAGTGTAAAGTATACACATGACTACGTGTTTAAAATATATTTCTTAAACACTCAACAACAGTGTAAATGTGTAAAACAGAACATTAAAATAAGCTGAACAGTTGTAACAAAGATCGTGCTTATCAGGACACTGACGTCACCTTTATAAAGAGAAACAAAAATTTACCACAGTATCATGTAAGTGCCTGGAATATTTCATTATTTCCATTTGACAGGTAGACAGAACCGTAATGTTTCACAAAAGTCAATGTGTCAAGCAGGCTATAAGTGTGAATAAGACAAATGTGAGCGATTTTAAAAACCAGACTTAAAAACGATTTACCATGCATTTAGATTTTTAAAGGAATGTTTAGTATGTTTTGTTTGTGCTTCGTCATTTGAATAAAATCCTGTCTGAAAAGTGATGCATTTTAGTTGCAATAAGGAACAATCAGGTAGTAAATGCAAGTGACCCAATTTTGTATGTTTGAGAAAAAGTGTAAATCTAATAGATCTGTTCATTAAAAGCTTCAGAAGACAGGTAAACACCGAAACACTTGCAGAGGTGCCCATCCCATTTTCTCTATAACAATGGCTCTTTGTCAACAACTTAACATCTTCAAGGCACTCAATAGTTTGAGTCGTTTATTAAATAATGCGTCCAAGCACTTAGTGATCTATCATTCGGTCATCAAATTTAGCACAGTTCCCCTATAACAGCTGTCCGAATTGATAAAAGTAATAGAATTTTATTTTATTAAGGGCATTTAAAAAAAAGATTGCCTGCAGTTTCACCTTGGGAACGTGAGACAGTCAATAAAAGATTTGCAGGAAAAAAAGCACATAGGCACCTTTTCAAAGACACCAAGAATGAACATTCAGAAATCACAAAATTGAGCAGAGTATCTGATTCAAATACTTCAGTCTCAGGACACCAGGGAGCTTGAGATTTAACACCGCTCCACCGGACAATTGCACGTTTCTCTAGACACAAGTGACGTCCTAACGAGAGATCACGGAACTGATGGAGTTGAAGGAGGTGCCGCCCCCGTTACACACCGGGCTGTAGGGCTCCGGCGGGGTGCCCAGTACTTCCAAGTTGACCCGGAACACGGGTGCAGCTCTAAGGAGGAAATCGGCCGCATCCCGACGACCGAGTTCTCGCAGCTTAGCGAGCAAAATGCCTATGGTTGAATCGGGTCGCTGGCTCCACTCCTGCAGGAGCGTGGCTGTGGGACTGGGAAGGGAAAGGGGGTCTGCAGGCAGAGTCCCGTTGGTGCCAGAACTGTATTTAGCAGCGAGCTCGCTAAGGCCCAAGTTCATGGCAAGCAGGCACCAGTCCTTTCCAAGGGCATCGGGAGGGTCCAGCAGGCGGCAGAGCTTGCGTCTAGCCAGGTGACTGACCTCCGCCGCGGGCACTTCCCCTCCAAGACTGCCCTGTTTGTAGACCTGGGTGCAACCTAATGCTACGATACTGACAAAGCTCTCACGATAGCCGCCCATGGTGTTCGAAAGCGCGTTCTCACCTCGCGCCTGAGCACGGAAAAAGTCTCTTGGTTGGTAGAGCATGACGGGGCCGTGGTGTTCCCGCAGCTGCTGAGGGCTAAGATAATGTCGGGCGGTAAGCAAACCGGGTAATGTAGCAGCTAACAGACCCTCTGCCATGCCGCACAATGTGTCCAGCAAAGCATAGCAACGGCCGGAATCGGAGTCCGGTCCTCGTAACTGTACCTCCATGCCCTGTCCGTGGTTCACAAGCAGAACCAGTGCCTCAGCGCTGCCGAGTCCAACCCGAGCTCCACCGCTCCACAACTTCACATCCTCAGCCTCCACCTCTGGCTTCTGCTGCCGGCTCCACCTGCACAAGTTCACTTGAAACTTATGGAAAAGTCCACAAGGGAATGGCGCCAAGTGTTCGGCAGGAACGACTCGCACGCCACCGTAAAGCAGAGTGTCCTCGCCTTCGATGTCTTCCTCGTCGGTCCAGGTGTGCTGGAGGCCACCCGTGCGTATGAGGGCGGGAATGTCAACCATTCCGGGGTTGGCTAAGTCGCGGGCACATACATCCATGGCGTCGAGCACCTGGAGAAGTTCATCGATGTCACCTTCGGAGACAAGGTCCTGGAGCTCTTCCACGCGGTAGCGGCCACGGTAGTGGTGGATCGCTTTGGGGGTTTCAATTGAGAGGAGCTTGCCGAGTACGTTACCACAAAGCCAGCGAGGATCTAACAGGACAACATCCTGGACAGTCTCACTCTGCATGATGTTAATCTAGAAGAAAGAAGGGTATAAAAAGGATGAGTACAAGCAAATGGGTGACTGCAAGATTCCAAAGACACCAAGAAAAACTGAATGGCTGTTAATGCATCTAAACCTTTTTCCATAATACTAATAAGAAAACTGTCCACCCAATATGATTAATGCTTTTGATCACATCCCAAGAGCTGCTGCTGTTACATGAAATTACAACAAAGTGATACTAATAGATTATTTTGCAAAGCACCAGTGACTAACAGAGGAAGAATCGGGAACAGGTTCTTTAGTCTCTCTATTTTGTATTTAGTGTTGTGTGATAACCAGAGTGAATACAAAATCTGAATACACTTTGGCCTGAATAGGTATATCGTATGTGAAAACCAGGCTGAAAGTTGGTGCAAACAGATCTTTAGGTGGGTTCCATTACAGTTCAGCAGAGGTGTCACTTTTGGGGATCAACTCACTTATTCTTTTCACACAGATGTGAATAAATTCATCAGTCAGTAAATCAGTAGTTATGGGGGTGCACTTGAAATGCCTTGAATTGGGGTCCTCTCATTATTCTGAGCTATTTTATGAATTCAGAAGACTTGGAATAGAGCAAATACATTTATGAAACATGATTTATACAGATATTTTCTGTTATTTTGGAGCTTGGCAGCCCAGATTGTCATGAACATTTTTCATTGTGATTCACACAAATGAGTACAGGCTGATTTTTGTGTGACTTATTCTTTGAAGAGACATGACATAACGGATTTTTAAAGGGCTGAGGTTAAACACAGGAGATGAAGCCCTTAAACAGAGTACCTTATGCAAGCAAATGTTAATAAAGCTGAATCACAGCTTGGCATTTCAGCCCATCAACATCAAAACATTCCCTAAAACGTGTTAAAGTGCTGCTGCTGAAAACACAGATGACTAATATTGATGAGAATGACTCATTCACCTGCTCTCTCTATCGGTGAAGCCGTGTTGTAATGCTTGTGGGTGGTCAATAGATTGCAAAGGCCCCTATTTGGTGGCTGACACCCACCAACTCATTTGAATCCACATAAAAACATGTTTGTAGATGTTCTGCATTGTATACTTTGAGTGGTCTTGAAGTAATGGATGTGGCATTAATAGCGGGGCGTGTACGATTGTGTAGCATTATGTATGAAAACAATCATTTTAATTAATGATACAGAGCATCTACTTCAAACACACTTATGCTATACCCACAGCAATATAACCATAATTCAAACATTCATACATATTTATTAATCTGCTGATCGTCACACACACTCTCACACATTCACTGGGCCGCCCACACACACACACACCTCTCCCATGCTGTGAAGTTGTGAAGCCAGTTCCCGCAGATTGTCTTCACTGGCCAGAGGGTTGATTTGTTCTTGCACATCCACAACAAACTGTTGCCATGACATCAGCTGGTTTGGCCCGTTCAGTTTCCTCCAGGAAGGCAGAGTGGACAACAGCTTCTCTGCCAGCAGAGTCATCGGCCTGCAGCTCTGTGACAACACGGAGAGAAAAGCTATTTTACATCTCTGGAAAAAATGCCAATGGGGTTGCTAAGTTGGTTAAGTAGTTGCTAGGTAATTCTTTTCTAACCCCCTTAATATGGTCTATATTTTCCCCCATTAACTGAAAGTAGGAACAATAGTAGAAATCACCACTGATAAAGTCTCCTTTAACACCTCAAATATATTGTACTGTTTAAATTACATATTTAAAAACTACAGTCATTATTTCCTTTTCCTTCATAATATACAAAAAAATCCAGACACAATATAACGGCGGATGAGAAAGTAATCTGTACAGGTATGTGTAGGAGAGAGAGAGACGAAAGAGAGATTTAGGAGGAGAACGAGCAGAATGTATTAACGAGGGATCTGAGTGTTAGTGTTTGATATTGTGCATTTCTGTGCGTGTGTGCATGGTAAAGAAAAGGGCTTTATTATAGAGATCAGACCTAGATCAGAATAAAAAAAAATTCTGTCATTAATTACTCCCCCTCATGCCGTTCCAAACTGCTATGACCTTTATTCATCTTCAGAACACAAATTAAGATATTGTTTGAAGAAATCCGAGAGCTTTCTGACCTTCCATAGAAAACAATGCAACTGACACGTTCAAGGCTCAGAAAGGTAGCAAGGACATCGTTAAAATAGCCCATGTGACAGTGGTTCAACCTTGATTTTAGAAAACTACAAGAATACTTGTGCGCAAAGAAAACAAAAATGACATTATTCAACGATTTCTTGTCTTCCATGAAAGTCTTTGCATGTGTTCACAAAAGTAATATGACGCATGTGCATTCCTCTGCTTGCAAACAAGGCACAGGGCATCTGGGTTGCACATCAGAATGTTGGCTCCTGCGTCAGCAGCACCATACACATGTGCTGTGGGACTCTTAAGGCTGATTTATACTTCTATGTCGGACCTACGCCGTAGCCTACGCATAGACGTACTCCCTTACACCACAGCCTGACATGCACCTCCCCAAAAATCTAACAACACGTCAATTCTACGTGGACCGCAAGCGCTGTGATTGGTCTGCTAGAACCCCTCCCTCCGTATGTACTTGAGTTGTGTGTATGTTTGTGTGCACTTTAATATATTTTAATGTTACACATCTTACAAAACAAAGCAAAGAACAAGTGTCTTATCATTTATTATACTACATAGCATTATATATCACTAGTTGTCTGCAACAAACAATGTTGATCTGCCGTGGTACAAGTCCTTGTCGAGATTGAAAGAATACTATCTTCTTCTGTTCCGTTGTTGTCTCCTTTTAGTAGTTTTAAATAATGATTTATTGATTTAATATTTATTTGCCACAGTCAAGGTTATAATGCTTCTCCGATGAGCCGCTTCTTCTTCAGCTTTTGTTGTGGCACTGCAGGTTATACTATCAACATGCCGCAGGACACCGCAGACTAGTGGTTTGCATGTGTACTGCATGTCGATGCGGACAACGACACACAAGTATAAAGGAAAACTGGCGCATAGCCTATGGCGTAAAGGCTGAGGCATAGGTCCGATAGGAGTATAATTCAGCCTTTACATTAAGGTCTATTTTAACAATGTCCTAACGACCTCTCTTGGCCTTGAAGGTGGTAGTTCTCTTGCTGCCTATGCAGGGTCTGAAAGCTCTTAGATTTCAGCAGAAATATCTAAATTTATGTTCCAAAGATATACAAAGGTCTTATGGGTCTAGAACGACATGAGGGTCAGTAAATATTGACAGAATTTTCACATTTGGGTAAACTATGCCTTCAATGCCAATGCTACATGTAGGTAATGTAGCTAAATGACAAAGTGCTGGGAGGTGTAGCAGAATGGAGAGCGATCTTACAGAGATAATGGTGTTGCGGAGCTCTAACAGAAGGTTTCTCAGCAGCTTCATGTCTCTGGAGTTGGACGCTCCTGCATCCATGACAAAGAGCTTCTCTGCAATATGCAGATCATTTCCAAACCTGGGAGGTATAATCAGTTTAATAGTTTGGCTCATCCAATCAAATCCCTTTAATCACTATGATGTAGTCAGTACTTCAAAAATGATCACTTAAAGTACTTATAGGTCTCATAGCTTCAAACTGACATTTTCTATTGATTTAATCACCTGTTTCTGACTTCTTTAAGTAGAGATCTCTCCTTGTCATAGCTGAACTCTCCCCCAAACGACCGGGGCAGATTCACAATGTCAGCATGTGTGGCCACCAGGACCACACACAGTGGATTCCTGATCTTCCCTCCGAAGGCTGTGGATACAACAGAGAGGCAGTTTTATCGTCTATTCTTAACATCTGTGATCATTATGCACAATCTCAACTCTCAAATAAACACAAAAACATCAAATATATCTGGGAACCATAGAGCAAAAACTAGATTCCTAGAATAAGACTGATGCACAGACTCTCTTTTGGCATTATCCATAACACTATGGATGTGCCTGCTACAGTACTTACACAAATTCATCAACCATCATCACTACAGTGAAAGCAAAGGCCAGCCAGGCTGAAATTACCAGAGAGAGTTCGAGAGAGACAAGAATGAGAAAACTATAAACAGGACACAGAATGGAGAAGAGTGAAACAGTGATACACAGAGACCAAAACTGCATGCATGGGCTATTTTCTATGACTGTCAATTTAACTTGTTCATTCAAAACTATTATTTATATTATAAATCATGTGATAAGAATGTGGGAATGGGAATGCAAGGGGTCTCGAGAGCTTTCTAAAATAAGAACTGTTCCTGTGGCTCAAGTGGTAGGGCATTGCGTTAGCAGTAAAAGGTTGTGGGTTCGATTCCCAGGGAACACTTTAGGTAAAAAAATGTTAGCTTGATTGCACTGTCACAAGTCGCTTTGGATAAAAGTATCTGCTAAATGCATAAATTGAATTAAATTACTTTAAACATGTCAGAGAAAAAAAAATGGTGCTCATGGTGTGAAAACATGCATAAATAGATCAAATGAATGTGATAATGCATTCTGTGTGAACAGGCCTCGGATAGACTGACTAACTCAATGGAAAAAAAAAATTATATATATTTTTGCCAGTTATAGACTTGTGTTCCAATTCCAATGACATGGAAATAAAACAAATAATATATTGCCTACTACAGCCAGACTTTGTTATGTCTATTTAATGCTTTACTCATTTGCCACAATAACAAGATAATGTGTAATTAATGCACTTAAAAAAGCCCTACTTTCAAAGCAACAGGCTATCTATGGGTAACTTCATTGTACAGTTGCTTATTGGTTTAAATACTAATAAAGCATTCATATTTAAATAGAAAAATAAATATTTTGTACAAGTTTCCCTTGTACAAGGAAAATAATATTACAAAATAATAAAATAAATAAATAAATTATTCTGCACAAAATAACTATATAGTATCAAAGTAAAAAAAAAGGTTAATTTCAATAGAGAAAAGTTGTAAAACTGCTCCTTAAACCTCTTTAATCACAGACTTCACAACTTCTGCTGATCCCTGTAATTACTGTAATGGAAAGCCCTCTAGAAAGGACAAGAAGAAATCCATACATTGTACACTGTAGTCTCAGGAGACACACACTTGCACATACCGATGTTGTCCTCTGGCAGCGTGAGAGCTTTCAGGCAGTTGAGCCAGAATGTGACCTGGTTCAGTTGAGTCTCGTAAGGTTCCTCCAGGCTGAATAAGACCAGATGAATGGCTGTGGTGTCATTTGCAGCAAAGTAGTCATATGAGCAGAAGTAGACGGGGTTACCAGAGAACTCCCATATACTGAAGTCTCCAACACCTAAAGAATATTACATAATACAATACATCAAATAAACAATAAAACAATAAAACATTTCAAAACAATGCTGTTCTTTGTTATTTTTTATTATTCTTGATTTCTAAAGGATCATATGACACCGAAGACTAAAGTTATGGCTACTGAAAATTTAACTTTGCCTTCACATGAATACATTACATTTGAAAATATATTAAAATACAAATCAATTCTCATTTTTGGGGAGTCTTATTTATTATTTCCCGTAAATGACTTTTACCATTGACATTGGCGTTCTGGATGTCGATGGCTTTGGTGGCGGTGTCGTCAGCCGTGGAGAGAGCGTTATGGACAGGACTAAAGACCTCCAGCACTCCTTTAGTCAAACTGGGCTCAAACATCATACTGCGGCTCCGCACACTGACATTCTCACAGCCTGGGTACAGGTTAGAGATGCTGACCGACACTACAGGCACACAACACACAAACAGGGAAGAAAAAAAGAAAGAGACTGTAAACGATGGAATGGACTTCTTATAATAGATATTAACAATATATGACAATATATGAAATAAGGTTATGTTTGTAGCTAAAGGATAAATTATGAATATTATTTGAGGGTTTATAAAATGTACTGAAATATCCCTAAAATGTGGAAACCCACCACATGGGGGAGCTCTTTCCTAAAGGCCTGATTCCAGCTTCCCCAGTGTTGACAGAAAAATAAATCCCTTTTTCTGATATATATTTTGAGATTACACAAAAAAAAAAAAAAAAAAACTTCATTTGACGATAAAGATATGGGCTGGTAATGGACAAAGACTGTGTTAAAAAACTCCACAAGAGATGAGCCAGTATCACCACATACATACATAATAAAAATAGCTCAGCTGGGAAAAACACAATTCCTGAAAAAACCACAGGAGTACTCTTTTTTTTTTTTAAACCTTGTAAATGTGTTAGTCACACAGTGCTGCATATGTCTCGCACAATCAACGCTTTCCACTGAACTTTGGTTCTTTCTAAAAACTTTTCTCATAGAAATCTAGAAACCATTTCCTCAATTTGGCTGTGATAGTAAATGTGAGAAAAAAAAGTTTGCTTCATTTGTAACGCATTACACTGATGTGATTGCATCTTCCAAGGATAGCACTATGACGTGTGTTAATCTGGGAATGAGTGAGGAAAGCCAACAAACCTGGACCAGAAAAAGTTCTATAATCCAAAAAGAATCGATCACCCAAAATGAAAATGTCCTCACCCTCAGGCCATCCAGGGTTTGTTTCTTCATCGTAACAGATTTGGAGAAATTCTGAATTAAATCACTTGCTCACCATTGGATCCTCTGCAGTGAATGGGTGCCGTCAGAACGAGAGTTCAAACATCTGATAAAAACATCACAATAATCCACAAGACTCCCACCCATCAATTCACATCTTCTTAAAAGTGGAAAGCTGCATGTTTGTAATAAATAAATCAATTTTGAACTTAAAACAGTTTTTAACTTAAAAACATTGCTTTCTCCAATGAACAAGTCATCTTGGCTGAATCGAGAGAGAAATATTCATAGCTCAAGCATTATTTACATGTGAAAACAAATATGTTGGTGGATTTTGATGTCAGCGGACAACAGGGGATGGACTTTTTCCACTGCAGAAAGCATTTTTATGGATTATGGACTGGTATATCGGTCAGAGATGATGATTTAAAGGTAAAATGCCTTGAAGGATTTGTTTCTTACAAAGTGCAGTTTCTTAATTAATGGACTGGAACCGCTTTGTGGATTACTCTTTTTTTTATTTCATTGCAGAGGATCTATTGGTGATCAAGTAAGAGAATACAAATTTCTCTAAATACATTCTGATGAAGAAACAAACTCATCTATATCTTGAAAAGAACAATTCCTTGGACTTTCAGCTTTTTTATTGATAAAGAAGGAAATCACATCACCCTACCTGCAGGTTTGGAGGTGACAGGTGAGGCTGGGTGCCGGACAGGGTTGGTCAACCTGGTCCTCCTCCTCCTGAAGAAACTCCGCAAGATGCCACACTTCAAAGACTCCACCAGAGTGCTCTTCCCCGCTCCCGAGTGGCCGAACAGCTTGAGTTTGATGCGAGGTTGGAGGGTCTGTGTAGGCCGCAGCTGCTGGATGTAAATGCTCTTGTGGTTGTCCTGTAGGACCAGTCACAAAGGGTATGCAAATAAGCACAATCCAGTAGCATTACAATATGACATTTGGACCAGTGACATAATGTTAATGTGTCCAAGAGTGCTCAGTGCATCCTAATGAGTGTAATAAATAGGCTCTTAATAGCTAATATTCAGAGTCCTCAAACTGAGTATAATCAAAGTTTTGAAGCAAAATGCAAGACGCCTAATGCCATACATTAAATCATGTACAGTATGTGACCGTCAAATTAAAAGACTTCCAAAATCTAAAATCAAGTGTGTGGTTAATAGACAAACCGTACGTCTGAACATTAAAATTAGAGGTGAAATATCTTATTGACATATCTATATGAAAAATCTATTTTTAGTAACTTTGAAAATGTTTTCGCCTCATCAAAGGGCTACACAAGAGCCATCTGTGAGATTAATTGGCAGATAGGATGCCATGTTTGAGAGGCTGCAAGCTTCAGTTATAATAAACACCAATGTTCTGATTGACTACCTTATTACTGGACCTTCATATTTATGTTGTTCCAAGGTATTTTAAAGAATGCCACAGTACATATCCAATAAAACACAGTAAGAACATGACACTATACAGTGCAACAGTGCCTATCCAGTTTTAGTTCTGAAAGCATTTCCCCATGTGGATTTCACAACAAAAAAATATCCAATTCAGCATACATTTCAATGGGATAAGAATCATAATTGAGTGAAACCGTCATCTCTTATAAAGTACAACTAGGATCTAATAAGCCTTCACAGAGCATTCGTGTAATGCAAATGAATGTCTCTTGAGTCTCAGTGAGATGAATAATAAACAAAAGTCGCACCTTTTTCAGCTTGGCCAGCAGCACTGCTACATGCTCCTGCTGCTCTGCAATCGCGAGATCCTCCGCTGTCTTCCCATCCTGCGAGAGACAATGACAGTGATGGATAAACTGCAGCGCACAGAAGATTACAGGCAATGCAGGGCCCGTCAGCGTCCAGTGACACAGATGAATGAGTACAGCTAGATAAATAAAAGTCTGTCAGCCTTTCATCTGCTCAGTATTACCAGACCACCACACTAATAAAGCTCAGATAGATACAGAGATACAGAGAGAGAGAGAGAGAGAGTGTGTGTGTGTTTGCAGGGTAGGGTGTAAAAGAGAGAGTGAGAAGCTAACAAGAAAAAGTGAGAAAGAAAGAAGAGAGAGAGAGAAAATCACCTAAGAGCTGAACAGCGTGACTCACAGTACATTACAACAGCGGGTGCAGTGATGATTATGGCTGACAGGTGCAATGCTGCCTTCAAGACATGTCAGATGATTGTATATATGAAATGGGGGTATATAAAAGACCCCACAAAAATGATCATTTCAAAACAATTATAAGTCTGAACCGGTGTGGCATCCTGGCACACAGTCATTCACTCATTTGCAACGGTTTCATGGGATTGCATGTGATTCTGTTCTGCCTGACTGTGGCTCTTACTGAAAAAGAGTTGTGATATAGTGGGTAATATTTTCCTTCAACGGTTCACCCACCACTTCTCACTTCTGCTGCGATCTGTCTGTCCGCCCATGGAAAATGTCTCTTCAGCTGCTAGAAGTCTATTTAGCACCGTACAGTCCAGGTGATGTCAATTTCACCATGGAATAAAATATTGCCTGGCTCTTAATATATATCCACTGTTACAAAATTGGTATTTTTCTCTAACATTAAGTGTTTACATATATTGAAAAATAGATACTTTGATGAACACAAAGTTCAAAAGAACAGCATCCAAATAAATGCGCACACACACACACACACACACACACACATATCAGTATTAGTCATCAAATTAAAAATCCTAATAAATTGATACCTGGAAGCTTTGCCTCCATAATCTGGCACTAATGGACTAAACCCCAGGTGTTATTTATATCAAGTAACCCCCCTGGAAAAGGGGACTCATTTAAGGCAGTTAATGAGATCCAACCAATCTACTTTTCTCATCATTTTACTTGGTAGCACCGGAATGATAAAATACATAATGAAAGCATCAATTACACAACTAATGCACCTCCTGTGCCGTCTAGTTTCACAAGCTCTATAAAAGCTTTTTGTCTTTGTCTGCAAGTAAAAAGAAAAAAAGAAAAAAAAAAAGAAATACAAATGTGTTCATTTTATTACAACCGAAATGACACACATAGGAACATCCCAGGAGGCAGTGGCGGCAGCAGATGTGTGATTGTGAAATCAGCATTAGGAGACACCAGCTGCGGCGGGGCAATGGCCCCTGAAGGAAGCATGTTCCAGAGAAATGTCATATGTAAAAATGCTGTAAAACATACAAACCCAAAGAGAGCATTAGAGAAACCTTGAAACTCAGAGCAGAGCAGTCTTTGTTATCTGAAAAAAAAATCTGTTTACCCAAAACTCACCACAGTCACAGACCTCGACCAAAACCATTACTGATTTAACCCCTCAGAATACATGTACACAATCTCTTACACAGCAACACAAACCCACACTGAACACCTGGGGAACAACCAGAAACAGCTGTGATCCTCCTCGAACCGACGGGGAAGATTTAACCAGACCCGACACACCCCACGCAGACGACAGCGAAAGAGGATGTGGTGAACGGAGCAGAGGTGTTAAAGCTCCGATGAAGAGGATAGTAATGGGAAAGCTTTGCTGCAGTGTAATTACTCTTATCTAACGTGGCTTGATTAAACAAAGACTTCAGGAGATGTTACTGCAGAAATCTGCCCCATTTTCTTATGCACAGACTCTTTTTGTGTCTGTCTGCTCGTCTCCAGCTCAGCTATGTGTCCCCATGAGGATGTGCTTGAATTCATTTTATTGATTTATGGTCGACTCCCAAAAGATGCCTAAAAATCTCAAGGATGAATGGAGCATCCTTATGTGAGGGAGCCAAATCTATTGTTTGCTTGACACATTGAGACTGCAGCTTATCATTAGTGTTCTGGAAAAGGGAGACATGAAAAATATATGAAGAGATGCCATAGTAGACCGTGAACCATCATGCTTGAGTGTTGTGCATGGCTTTGTGGCACATGTCTACATAGTTGAATAAGTGGCAATGTGACTGGTTACTGGTCCAGTTTAAAAGAGGCTTTCTTCCAAGTCTCAAATATTATGCCCCCCCCCCCCATTTTATCATAAAACAGGTGAAAATCATGGACTGAAACATACATACATTACTGTTTATATGGCGTCTAAGTCAGTATGTTTTTTGTTTTTTTAAGAAACTGATACTTTTATTCAGCAGGAAAAAATTAATTGATTAAAAGGGACAGTTAAGACACTTATAAAGTACAAAAGATTTCTATTTCAAAATGATACTCTTTCGAAATTGATATTCATCAAATAATCTTTAGAAAACAATTTTACAAAAATATTAAGCAGCACAACTGTTTTCACCATTGATAATTATAAAATAATAATAAAATAATTTTTTAGCAAAAAAATCAGCATATTTAAATGATTTCTAAAAAAAAGATGTGACTGGAAAAATGGCTTTGCCATAACAGTAATAAATTACTTTTTTTTAATATATTGAAATAGCATAAAAATACAAATATTGCTATTTTTACTGCATTTCTGATCAAATAAATGCAGCATTGGAAATCATATGAGAACAGTCTAAAAATTGCTTATATTTTACAATAAAGTCCCATTACTTAACTCCAGTTAATGCATTAGCTAACATTTACAGTGGGCAATACATTTGTTACGATATTTATTAATCTGTTAATAAAACTACTGTACATTGTTAGCCTAGGCCCCATAAATAACAGTACATTTTTATTTTAATAATGCAACATTTCATAAATGCTGAAATTAACATTCAGAAGTATTTTTCACTGTCAGCTCATGTAATTAAATTAGCGCAATGATGTAGTTAAATCATCTTACCAACCTCACACATTTGTATGTTAACGTATAGCCTGAAAAAAAAAACGTGAGAAAAGGAGCAAAACATAAAGTGTGAAGGCCACATTAATCAATGGCGTACTATATATGGATGCCATATTTTTCTTTCTCAAGCCGCCGACCCATAAGCCTCTGGCAATGAATTATGGATTCTCTAAATTCCTGTGTGCTGTAACATGCATTGTGCATCAGCCACTATACAATATTAACACGAGGAGGAGCGCTTTCAGATGGTGTTGAGGAAAGGGGTGTGAGCAAGGGCCGGCGGAGGGGAAGGATGTTGGGGTTATTGATTGAAAACATACATTGTTTAGGATGAGTAGGTTGGGGGCTCATTGGGGCGTGCTGTCCCTGAAATAATGATTCTCCACTGGTACATTTTCATTCAAAACCTTCACTCTGGCAAAGCACATTTTAATGCACTAGGCTAATAACCTCCAGTAGAAGATACATCCTTATATTACAGACCAAAGAAATGCACAAATATCAGACATATAAATCCTGACAACCACATATTAAGACGCAGAATAAGTCAGATTAAAAATCAGTCACTCAAAGAAGGGACACTCACACAATCACATAAGATCACGCAAACCGACAGGAGAGGCACTATATGAGACAAGACACAGCTGACTGTAAGATTAAAGACTAAGGACAGAATTGTAATCTAGGCTGTCGTGAATGATAAATGAACACTTATTTAAAGAGATAAAGAGACTGCAATTTGATTAATGTGCTAAGAGGGCAGGACATCGGCTCAGTGCTACACCTCAGTATCTAACACTAAAAGAAGAGCGCAGCCAAACTAAACAACAGAAAGCTTTGGAGAGCATGTGGAACATATGTTACTATTTTATATATAGAAATATTACATTTTTTTATATTATATATATATATATATATATATATATATATATATATATATATATATATATAATCCCGTTACAAATGATATATTATTTATTCACATCAAACCCCTGATGGTCTTGAACTTACATTAGTGATGGCTTCTGTGTTGGCTCCTGTAACACAGAGATGACGCACCACCTCCAGACCACCGTTACTAGCTGCCACGTGAAGAGGTGTCCTCCCAAACTACAGACAAATAGAAAGCACACATCCATTAACACCCTCTCTGAGAATTATTCATCGCAAATCGAACTAGAAAAGAAAATTGTTCAAGTGTATAAGAGTGCAGAATGCTTATGATTCAATTTCATATGAATATAATTCAGTTCCTCTTGACCGGTACAGCCCTCAGTTAGAAGGAACTCAAATCGTCTTCCAGCTGTAATGGAAGTGCCATTTAAACATTTCACACATAATTAACAAGCATGCATAACTGGTATGTAAATATTCAAGAAAATTGCAACCAAATAAATGGGGTCACTTGAGGGGATTCTAAAGGGTTAGTTCACCCGAGAATGAATATTTGTCCATGTTCTACTCACTTTTGAATTATCGTAGGTGTGTGTGACTTTTCTTCATTCAAAATAATCCATTTGAAGTCATATTAAAAAAATTGTCCTTGCTCTTCCAAGTCTTTCAATGTGGTAAGCAGTTGTTTGTCGTCAACGGTTCAGAAGACGTGAAATAAAGTGCACGAATCGATAATAAAACGTGCCTCACATGGCTCCGGGGGGTGAATAAAGTCCTCCTGTACCAATTCCATGCATACTTATAATATAAATATCCAGATTTCAAACATAATAAACACTTTTTT
Source organism: Carassius gibelio (assembly GCF_023724105.1). Lineage (NCBI taxonomy): Eukaryota > Metazoa > Chordata > Actinopteri > Cypriniformes > Cyprinidae > Carassius > Carassius gibelio. Next base: position 28,461,604 of record NC_068400.1, read on the forward strand.
TCTCACTTCTGCTGAATGTGGAGAACCGGAAGACGTGCAGGTGGATGTCTGTACACATTCTTTGTTCCCGGGTACCTGCTCTTCTCTGTCATAGTACATCAGCACTGCGTGGTTAGTGACGAGTGTGGAGAGAGAACAAAACTAAACACTGGTCACGAATTAGAAGCACAAAAAGAGGATTTTTAAAGAAAAACGTCGGAGGATTTCAGAATAAGCCAAGAGGAGACCTCGAAATAAGCCTTTGCTCCTACATTTCCCAGAGGTGTGCGCGACACATACGTCTTCCATCTTCCGCCTGCACGTCTTCTGTGTCCCAGAGTAAGCAGATGTTAGAAAAAAAGTGAAATCTGGATATTTATCTTACAAAAATGCATGGATTTGTTACAGGAGGCCTTTATTCACCCCCCGGAGCCATGTGAGGGATGTTTATTACAAAGGTGTCACTTTATTTCACATCTACTGAACTGTTGACAACAAACACCCGCTTATCCCCATTAAAAGACTTGGAAGAGCAAGAACAATTTTTTATATAACTCCAATTGGATTATTCTGAAAGTGTGAGAGTAGAACATGGACGAATTTCATTCTTGTGTGAACTAAACCTCGAAGAACTGAAAAAGCAGTGGATGATGATTCAAGACAAAAAAGCGCACACATTAATACTTGAATAAGACAAAGGTAAAAACTAGTATATAATGGTTTCTGAAATGACTGGAGAAAAAAATCCCTTTGGGACCAAAACTATGATTATAGAATATATATCCTTAAATTTTTCTTTAACTGCAAACATGTGGAAGCTTAAAGATTTTAGTTTGTTACAAGTCAAACGTAATTGCTTTAGTATGGAAGAACATTCAAAGACCTGTCCTTTCACAGTGGACCAAAGAGATGACTTATAACCTTGCTCTTGAAAAATTAAATTATGTAACTAGAGGTAAAGGGTTTTTTAAAAATATGTACAATTTGTTAATAGGTAGGTAAAGTTGTGATGACTGTAATTTGAAATTAGACATGAAATTATTTATATTATATTTTATTTTATAAGGGTATTTTATCATACACCATTCAAACTGTATATATATTAAAAAATGTCAAATGAAATATAAACAATTCTTAAATAGCAATATTTTAAAACAAAATACTAATAAAACTGACAAAAGCATGAGATGTGATTACTAAAAATTAAACTTTAAAAAGAAAAAAATTAAATGGTAAAAATTTTTTTAGAGGATATACCAATCCTGTTTGAAACTCACTTTGTTGGGAATATCCAGATTGGCTTTAGCCGCACAGATCTGCATGACCACAGGCATGTTGCCGTCCTTGCAGGCGATGTGAAGGGGTGTGTTGCCGTGGCGGTCCTGGTGGTCCACATAACAGTGATGGCTGAGCAGACACTTCACCACTTCAATCTGACATCTCCTCACTGCCAAATGCAGAGCAATGTGACCGTCCTGAAATACACAGATGCACCAAACCATGATCAATGGTGAAGGGTAATCAATAATTGTTTTGAATGGCAAGCTACCAGTGTATACAACAAAAACAGCATGCATCAGAAGAATCAGAAAAATGTGTTTTAATATAAAAATTAATTAACAATAAAACACCCTACAGCACTTCAGTTGTTAATGGTTAATATTTAATAAGTGTCTGTCCTCACCTTATCAGCAGAGTCCAAGTCCGCCCCATGCTCCAGCAGACACTCCACAATGTCCTTGAAGCCGCGGGCAGAAGCGGTGAGTAACGGGCTCTCGCCCTCACGATTCCGGGCGTTCACATCGCAGCCAGCCTCGCACAAGGCTCTGGCCACCGCAGAGTAACCGTGCCAGGCTGCACAGTGGAGAGGTGTCTCCTGCTCCTGTGGAGGCATGAAAACAGTCTTTGGCATTCAGACCAAGAGCTCATAAATAACCTTGAACACATGGAGCTAACAAAACATTAGTCTGTGTCAAGGCCGTTTCATGTGACGAATTGCTCTTAATTAGCTGCGACCCTGACACCTCCAATGAATGTGTCTGCCTCCTGGGATGGCGTGTGAATATTGGTTTTCTTTTGCAATTTTGGCTTTCAGAGCAGGATATTAAAATAAACTGCAAAAGTAGGATGGTAACCTAATATTGTGATAATGGCAAAAGTAACCGCTATAAAATGATTTGTGTAATACTATTAAATAATAATTTGGTTGTGCACAATATTGATTGTTGTTGTAATAATTTAACTCACACATTATCCTAAAATGATTTTCTTTATTGCATTTCTCTTGAGTGGTGCTTCAGGCTCATTAATTTAAGGTACAGCATGTTTTTTAAGGGTGACTCCTTCCTGAAATCTATCAACTAGGACACTTTTGCTTACGTGGCGGGAGAGCACTCATGCCACTTCAGCACTCGCGAAACCATTTATTACACTTACATTTCCCACTGTCATCAAAGACATCTGAAATTAAGCATTTCCTTTTAAAAAAGAAAAGTTGAAAGCATTCAAATTTAGGGGTTGGTGGGATTTTCTAAAAGAAGTCTCTTATGCTCACTAAGGCTGAATTTCACTCCTTCAGAAATCATTTTAATATGCAGATTTTTTTTTTCTTTACCGTCACTTTTAAACAATTTAATACATCGTTACAAAAATAATCTTACTGGCTACTGTAGTGTCTATTGAAAACTATTTTAAAGTGCCCCTATTATGGGTTTTGGAAAATGAGCTTTCTTGCAGTGTGTAACACAGCTCTAAAAGAATGAAAACATCCTGCAAAGTTTTAAATCTGAAAGTGCACCGTGTATAAAGTTACTCTATCTCAAAAGAAAGAGTCGACTTTGAATCATTGAAGAGAGTCATTTTTAAAATGAATCCCGAGCCGTTTCATATGACATCAGCATGAAACATTAGCATATTGCCCGCCCACTTGTTGGTCTTTTCAATGAAAGTGTTTTTTTGACCTTGCATGCATGTCAGCCTGGTGTTGGGGACTCCCAAAACCAAAATATGAACCTTTCATTACCCATAATGGAGCACTTTAAAATAATTATGAAATGTGAAATAATAATAATAATAATAATAATAAGATACACTTAATTTCTTCATCATTAAAAACAGTACTTCATGTGGACTCACATGAGATGAAGACGCAGAAAGCTAATAAGAGTAGCTTTATTTACATGCCTCATGGGGGCAGACATCTCATGACTGATGAAACAACTAAGGTCACATGACCAACCCAACACTACTCTTTTTAGATCTGTAATTACCCTTTAAATGTAGGGTGATGAAGTATCATGTCTGCACGAACAGGGTGTGGCGAGATATGCAAATACATACACTGACAGTCAGGTAGGACAGTGTATTGTAATCATAATCCTTTGAACCAAGCAATATGATTGGATGAACATTTTAAGGTTCCCTATCTGTCGGTCACTATGAGTTATGTCGACCGACAAATGGGGTCTCACTTGGGAGGCCAATCATCTCTGATTTTAAGAGAAAACGCCAATGAAATTGGCAAGTGGATTAACACACCTGAGCCACTCCCCGTGCCAGCGGGTATAAATAGGGCGACAGGTGCATCCACTCATTAGATTTTTGCTTCGGAGCCGAGTAGTCGATGAAGAAGATCACTACAAAGCCATTCATCTTTGTTTTTGCTGAACTGTTCCTGGTCGGTGTGACGGCGCGTTACAGCGGTGTCCCTGCGAGACGGCGATTCCCCTGGGCGCTTCGGCTAAAAGAGACAGTTCTAAAAGAGCAAATCACGGATGATTCGCGTCTTTTTCAAGATGCCGTTTCGTCCGTGTCCTTCTGGATGCGGTCGTTTCCTGTCTTCGGTTGACGGTCACGAGCGTTGTCTGCAGTGTCTGGGCGTCCAACACGCTGAGGCTGCGCTCGTGGATGATTCATGCGTCTACTGTGGGCGTATGAACATGGCAGCGCTGCGATCGCGTCTCTCACTCCTCAAGGGGAGTGCAGCAGACCCCTCTGTCGCCACCCGTCCCGGTCTCTCTGGCTCGAGCAGAGGGCCGCCGGCTGGCGCTCTGGGAGATCTGAGGATCACAGTGAGAGCTTCTCCGCCGGGCCACGCCCCACGGACCTCTCACTCCTCACGCAGCGACTGTCCCGTGCAGCTGCCGATTGATTCTGCTGGGCCGTCTCACAGCGGTCCCAGCGTGTCTTTCGGTGCGCCGCCCGAAGACCAGATGTCGATTGCTGCATCGGGGGATGGGTTATCGACCTCTGAGGATGAAGGTTCGGCGGGGCTGCCCCCCTCGGGTGTTGTCGCTACTGCCGAATCGGACTTGGAGTTGTCGGCCATGCTTGCCCGGGCAGCCGTGAGTATCGGACTGGAGGTGACTACACCGCCCAGTCCCGAGCCCTCACGGCTGGATGATTGGTTTCTCGGCGCGGGACGCGGCTCACAACCTCGTTCTGCTCCGGTGCCTTTCTTCCCGGAGGTGCATGAAGAGGTGACGAAGTCGTGGACGGCCCCTTTCACGGCCAGAAGCCGCTCTTCTCCCTCTTCCATCCTCACCACCCTCGATGGCGGGGCAGCCAGGGGGTACGTAGAGGTTCCCCAGGTGGAGAGGGCGGTTGCGGTGCACTTGTGCCCACAAAACGCCGCCACTTGGAGGAATCGTCCGCGCCTCCCGTCCAAGGCCTGTAAGCTGACGGCCGCACTCGCTGCCAAGGCTTACAGTGCTGCGGGCCAAGCTGCCTCTGCCCTGCATGCCATGGCTATCCTGCAGGTACACCAAGCCAAGGCACTCAAAGCCATGCACGAGGGTGGTACCGACCCGGGGTTGATGCAGGAGCTGCGCACGGCAACTGACTTCGCCTTACGGGCAACGAAGGTCACGGCGCGGTCCCTCGGGAAGGCGATGTCCACGCTGGTGGTCCAGGAGCGGCATCTCTGGCTGAACCTGGCTGAGATGAGGGACATGGACAAAGCGCGCTTTCTCGACGCCCCCATCTCCCAGGCAGGCCTGTTCGGCTACACTGTCGAGGACTTTGCCCAGCAGTTCTCGGCGGTACAGAAGCAGACTGAGGCCATCCAGTACATCCTGCCCCGACGTGTCTCTCCGGCTGCCACCGTTCCGTCGCGGGTAGCGCCTCAGCCTGCTCGTCGCCGTGGGCGCCCCCCTGCGTCCTCTACGCCAGCTCCGCCCCGTGCTGAGAGTTCTTCGAGGCCGGCGCGTCGAGCCCCGCGCAGGAGAGCGGCGCCCCCCGTGTCACTCCCGGCTGCGAAGTCCTCCAAGAAGTCGACCAAGCGGCCCTGACACGGGCAACTCGGAGATGCGGAGAACTGCTCTTCAGGAGATGGCGAAGACAGCGCCACTCCTTCCCCCGGAGGAGGGCCGGGCGGAGAATCTTCAGTTTCTGTTTTGTTCTGTTCCGCCACTGGCCGGCCACTTTCCCCGGGGAATGGCGACTCCATCCCCATCCCCAGACGGTCCAGCTGATTTGGAGTCGATTCGGGGAAGCCCAGGTAGACCTGTTTGCTTCCCACGAGTCCTCCCACTGCCAAGTATGCGTTTCCCCCAGTGAGCCTGCTCGCACAGACACTGTGCAAGGTCAGGGAGGACGAGGAACAGGTCCTGTTGGTTGCGCCTTACTGGCCCACCCGGACCTGGTTTTCGGAACTCATGCTCCTCGTGACAGCCCCTCCCTGGCGCATCCCCCTGAGGAGAGACCTTCTCTCTCAGGGGCTTGGCACCATTTGGCACCCGCGTCCAGATCTCTGGAACCTCCACGTGTGGCTTCTAGACGGGACGCGGCAGACCTAAGTGATCTGCCCCCAGCGGTGGTAGACACTATCACTCAGGCTAGAGCCCCTTCTACGAGGCAGGCCTATGCTCTGAAGTGGAGTCTGTTCACGAATTGGTGTTCTTCTCACCGAGAAGACCCCCGGAGATGCCCGGTCAGAGTCGTGCTTTCTTTCCTGCAAGGTAGGCTGGAGCGTGGGCTGTCACCCTCCACCCTGAAGGTGTATGTGGCTGCCATTGCAGCACATCACGATGCAGTGGACGGCCGGTCCCTGGGGAGGCATGACCTGATCGTTAGGTTCCTGAGGGGTGCCAGAAGGTTACATCCTCCTAGGACACCCCTGATTCCCTCCTGGGACCTCTCTATTGTCCTGGCGGGACTTCAGAGGGGTCCCTTTGAGCCGCTGGATTCGGTTGAGCTGAAGTTCCTGTCTCTCAAGACAGCGCTCCTGATCGCGCTCACTTCCATCAAGAGGGTCGGGGACCTCCAAGCATTTTCGGTAAGTGAAGAGTGCCTTGTGTTCGGGCCGGCCTACTCTCACGTTGTCCTGAGACCCCGGCCTGGATACGTGCCCAAGGTTCCCACCACTCCCTTCCGAGACCAGGTGGTGAACCTGCAAGCGCTGCCCCTGGAGGAGGCAGATCCAGCCTTGTCGTTGCTGTGTCCCGTAAGAGCGCTTCGCATATACGTGGACCGCACCCAGAGCTTCAGAAGCTCTGAGCAGCTCCTGGTCTGCTTTGGAGGTCAGCAGAAGGGGAAGGCTGTCTCTAAGCAGAGGTTGGCCCACTGGATAGTGGACGCCATCGCCTTGGCTTACCATTCCCAAGGCGAGCCGTGCCCCCTGGGGGTGAGGGCCCACTCCACACGGAGTGTGGCCTCCTCCTATGCGTTGGCGCACGGCGCCTCTCTGGCAGACGTTTGTCGAGCTGCGGGCTGGGCGACACCTAACACCTTTGCGAGGTTTTACAACCTCCGTGTAGAGCCAGTTTCCTCCCGTGTGTTGGGTAACAGGTAATTGGCGGGAAGGGCTTGCTGGGTGTCTCGCTTGCTGCGCCATTCCCCCTAACACGGGGATGTGAGCGCCTTCTTCTCCCAGTAGAGTTCCCCGGTTGGCGTACCCTGGTCGAGCATCCTCCAGCACCCTCGGCGTCAGACTTGGCGGAGCAGTCTGTCGCCAGGCCCAGTACTGGCGTTAGCATGCCCGGAGCCGGTCAGCCCCTGTACTGGGCTAGGTGTCCATATGGCTGGGTTCCCTGCGGGTAATCCCATATGTGTATCCTTCCACGGTAAGGTTTCCCTCTTGGCAAACCCGTGTCTTCCCTTGACAGATCGCTCTGTCGGTCTCTTCTGGCAGCCGTTCCATCCCTACTCCAAGGTAGGACCTGCCTCAGAGACCCTTTCCATATGTAGTACTGCCCCCTGGGTCAGTCCATATCGGTATATCCACATGTCACCTCCCTACGGGTAGGATGTGGTCTCCGTAGCGACCTTTCCTAAAGGCTCGCTTCCCCATTGTCTTGCCAGCTGAAAGAACAAATAGGGAAGATTTGAAGCAATCTTTCACTGAAGGTTGAAATCCCTTCCATTTACTTTATGTGGGCGGAACAGCAGCATGGCCTTCTCCAGCAGCGATGTACTCACCCTTTGGCCCCTTCGGTACCAAGGTCAGTGAATTTGCGCTGGGGCTTTGGGAAGGTTACGACCTTAAGCGTAGCTTTTGTGGCACGCCAAGGCTTGTCAACAATTGCAGCGCCTCAGGGTTGTGACGAGGTTCAGGTTATGGCGTTTTCCATAGGACCCCATTTGTCGGTCGACATAACTCGTAGTGACCGACAGATAGGGAACGTCTCGGTTACGTACGTAACCCTCGTTCCCTGATGGAGGGAACGGAGACGTTATGTCCCCATGCCACAACCTTGAACCATTCGCTGTTGCCGGGACACGTTCTCGGCTCCTCAGCGTAAAACCTAATGAGTGGATGCACCTGTCGCCCTATTTATACCCGCTGGCACGGGGAGTGGCTCAGGTGTGTTAATCCACTTGCCAATTTCATTGGCGTTTTCTCTTAAAATCAGAGATGATTGGCCTCCCAAGTGAGACCCCATTTGTCGGTCGACATAACGTCTCCATTCCCTCCATCAGGGAACGAGGGTTACGTACGTAACCGAGACGTTCTATGCCTTTCTCAGACAATATAAACATATATAAATTCATTTAGACCACTTAGGTTTCTAATTGCTATCATGATGTGAAAAGACTTTTAAGTAGCATAAAAATAAAAAATAAAAATCTTAAAATAAATCGGTCATCTATTAAATTCAATTACTGTTAATATCGCATTTGCACAATGGTAACTGAACTTTTGTGTGATTCGGCAACCACAAAGCTTGGTGTCATATTAGTCCACAGTGGCTTGGACTGTTCAGAGTGGTGTAGATCAGTTTGTGTGTGTGTGTGTGTGTGTGTGTGTGTGTTTGATACCTACCCGGTCCACTAGGTCAGGGTTGGCATGGATGCTGCAAAGGTATTGGACTACATCCACATTACCATAACGAGCTGCCACATGCAGAGCCGTTTCTCCAGACTAGAACAGAATGTCAAACATTACTCCCATCACACACTGACGTCTGCCCATAATTCAATGATGAGCAAGCACTTTATTAATGCGATTACGCTTTGATGATCTGAACAAAAAAATGCAGTGACCATGTGTTTGTGTACATCAGGGAAACTATCAAAACTGCTGAACAAGAAACAGCTAAGAACTTCAGTGCAGGAACTGGAAAGGCTGCGTAAACAGAATGTGACCAGTTCAAGGGAGAGATCTCTTTGTGCTGAGAACTGCCAAAACCCTTCCCAAATCAGCTTTGCTCTGGACTTCCTCCTGGAAACAGTTCAGGCTGAGGCGGACGTTTAAAGATCTCGCTTTACACCCGTAATGAGGAAGCTGCGGACACGCCAAGTGTGATTCTGTAAGGCACTCCCGAAAAACCCCACAACACTTTACCCCGCCAATTCGCTCGACTGACCGCAATTCACTGACGAGTGAGGCAGTCAACAATTATTTCATACAAGGGCAAACCTCAGGCCAGCGAGTAACCATAGCAACTGCAAATTACCAATGGGAAGTAGAGAGGTGTGTGAACTCAGTAGGAAAGGTTTTCTAGAAAAAAAAAAAGTGCCGGATTGCCAGATGGGGAAAGCCTTTGAAAAATCGAATCTGTCCTCTCCCTGGGGTTGGGACTGCTGAGTGTGTGTGTGTGTTTGTGTGTGTGTGTGTGAGAGAGAAATGGAGAAAGATGGAGGCACCTTATCTTGGATGTCCAGAGGGCACTTCTTTTCATGCAAGAATTTCAAGGTCCCCACATGACCGTGTCGGGCAGCGTAGTAGATAGCATTGGCTCCAGTCTGAGGAAAAGAATGGCATGTTGTGTGTAGCTGTATGTATTTTCAGGTGTCTATCATGTCCAAATTTACCATTTAAACTCTGTTAAAACTACTAGTGAAACATATCCAGTGTCTTCCTCTAAGTGTGGTGTTGATACAATTGTTTGAATTAAATAAAACAAATTTTTTTAAATTAAATTAAAACTTTTACATAATACATAAATACATAATAAAATAGAAAATACTGAATTGCAATATTTATTGTAATATATTATATACTACATTATATATTGATATACTATATCCATTCAATATTTAAATTGAAATACTATTTCACAATATTACAGTTTTTTTATTTTACTTTGATCTAATACATTTAGTCTTGGTGAGCATTAAAAAATAAATAAATAAATAAATAAAAATTCACACCAACCACAAACTTTTGAAGAGTACATTATTTTCTTGCACATTAATTATGTGAGAGAATGGAGTACAACACCTTATCAAAGGCTTGAATCTCCGCTCCTTTTTTCATTAGCACATCAATGATCTGGACGTTTCCACAGCCCGCAGCAATCAGGAGCGGAGGGGTTCCGTGCTGAAATATGTGTTCACACACACACACACACACAAATCATTTTACTGAATATAACAAGGCACTAATAGCTTCTCATACCATTCAGAAGCAGCTTTAATTAATCTATAATTGTGAGTCAGCATGAACATGCCAATTCAAATTAGCCTGATTCTTTTTTTTATTGTTTGAACAGCAGTTTTAATTGGCGAAGAGCAATCATGGTGGATGGTAAAACATTTTTGCAGGCGCAAAACTGAATTGTTTCTCAAGAATGGCGATAAACTCCTCTGAATGAATAAATGCATGAGAGTCATGGGAATAGTGTTCACCGTAAATTATATATACACAGATAGCGCTGGACAGCTGTGAGCAATACAATTAAAAGCATGCTTGATTCCTTCACATCTGTGAGCAGACTACGGTTTCATCAACCTCGGCCTCATTCCCTCCTTCTAAACACACTCTTTTCCTGTGTCACACACATGCCACACACACAAGACATTCCAACATATACAGACACTCACACCCAAAAAAAACTTAACCAGAAAATTTGTCTGGTTTTCTAGTAAAACATAAAAAAAAACCTGTTTACTATAACATTTGTTCAGATAGTTAAAAATTTGTAATTTTGATTAATAAAAATTGTTCAATAAAAATGTTTCTAAAATGTATCTTGCTATAAAGATGTTTCAATATTTTTTACTGGACAAAACTATTGCTGATTACTGATTGAGACTTTTTTTTTTTTGCCTCCTTGCAAATTTATGAAATGTTTATAGCATAATAATGGAAATTATTCCTCAAGTCTCTTTCATTCCATTCAAAATTCCCCTATACAAAGCACAGTCTCACACAAATGGGATGAGACATGGTCCAGTGACTGTTTCTCAGTCACTCGCTGTGTCACCGCTCGCTGAAAACAACAGTCAACTCAGGTTGGCCACTGATCACTTGGGCAGAGACCATAAGCATGACTGTCATCCCCACATCACCTCTATGAGTCTTGCTGTGTCTTCTTACCTTGTTAGGTTGATTAATATCATAGCTGGTCAGAGATCCAAGCAGGTGTTTTAGACCAGGAACATTGTCGTCGTTGATTGCGTGGATTATAGCCTTCATAACAAATGAGTCCTCCTCATCCTGTCAAAAAAACTAAATCAATGAATTTAAAAATACCTTTATGATTAACAGACCAAATCACATACAACAAGTACACATAACATTTATCAGAGTGATACACTAACATTCAAAAATTCGGGATCAGTATGATTTTTTTTTTTTGCTTTTCATTTATTCCACAACAATGCATTACTCTGATCAAAAGTGAAGGTAAAGACTTTTATAACCTTACAAAAGATTTGTATTTCAAATAAATGCTGTTTTATTGAAAATTCTATTCATCAAAGAATTGTTGACAAAAACTGTATCAAAAGTTTCTTTAATATTAATAATATTAAGCATGTAAAAATATTACAATTTAAACAGTTTGAAATATACTATCACTATATACTTTTTTTTTTTTTTTTTTTTTTTTTACTATTTTTAATGAAAAAAATGCAGCCTTGATGAGCCTGAAAAACTTCTTTCAAAATTTCCTTACCGTCCTCAAACTTTTGAACAGATTCAAGTTTTAGGTTTTAGGTCAAATGAATGAATAAATTATTTGAATGAATCATTTTTGTATAGATTTGGAATTTTTAGTGGACAGATTAAGTAAAGATTTTTTGACATTAATATACTTCCATAGATCAGGCCTGGAGTCACGAGTAAGAATTAAACCTAACAATGTGAGCTACAGAGTTCCAACATGTCTCTTGAACAGCTCTGACTTGATCTTTTTATGAATAAAAACAAGCACAGCTGTGATAAATATCAGATGAAAAACTGTCAACATGACAGTATTTAGGCTACTATTCAATGAGCTTTAGAAGGAAAAAACAACAGCAAGCATCCTTTGACAGTCAAACTTTGAGCAAATCCTAGTATGCTCAGTAGTACTACAGTTGTTCTTATCAGCAAATACACAGCGTGAAGTCCTAATCCTATTGAATAATGCAGACGAGGGGCGGAGAAGAGACCACACTTTCTCTTCCCTGCTTGACTGCTGCTTTGTGAGCTATGTGACCCAGCCACCTCCGAACAGCAGCTGACAGTTCAGACGTGTGGGACAAAACACTCAAATACACAGCTTTATGGAAACTAGACTGGCCGTGAAGGAAGAAAAGAGAAAAAGAGAGTATGTGTGCATGTGTCTAATGAAGGAGTGTACGGGAACATCACCCACATACACGTCTCATACTATTCCACAGAACGCACTCTCGAACACACTACAAACAGCCAGAGGCTTCTAAAGAATGCGATGCTGGAGACACTCATGGAGCGTAAAACATGACTGTGTCATTTTATGTGACCTTTAGGTGATGTGTGTGGAAACTTGTTCTACGAATATTGTGGAAAGACCATGACGCAGTTATGGTATCAGATGACATAACCATGCATTTAACAATATATAATTTAGTACTGACAGCCATATTCATTTGAAATGGAATTTAAAAAGAATTTTAAAGAAAAACTTGCACGTTAAAACCATTCAATTCAGTAAGATTGTGTAATGTTTTTGAAAGAATACAAAATATAAAACAACAATATTGTGAAATATTATTATTCTGTCTAAAAAAGGGTCCTTTATTTCTTTGATGCAAAGCTGAATTTTCAACAGCCATTAATCCAGTCTTCCAGGTCACATCCTTCAGAAATATGAATAATAATAATAATAATAATAATAATAATAATATTTGCTGCTTAAGAAATATTTATTTTTTATTATCAATGTAGAAAATGATTCATTAATGAATAGAACGTTCTAAAAGAACAGAGCAGCATTTATTTATAACAGAGATTTGGTGTAACATTTTAAAAGTCTGCTGTCACTTTTGATCAATTTAATGCATTGTTACTGAATAAAAATATATATATATTTTTTTCAAACAAACAAAAACACTTTTGAATCGTAACGTATAGATGGATTTTTAGAATGATAAAGGATGTCACATCTTAATTATTGTTGCTGACACTTCCTGTGAGATCCACCCATTTCCTGTTCACACAGAAACCCCAAATTTCTCACAGATATAAGTTCACTATAAAGATTAAGTGCACTATTTCTTAAGGTTACAGTATTATCATAATGCAGGTAATATTAAAAATACATTTGAAGTTAAATGATCACCTCAGGTGAGGTAAAAACATTTCTTTTATGGCAATATGTGACGTGTAAGAAGCAGGTAAAAAGAGAGATAGAAAGCTGTAAAGTTTAGTTAACAATTTATGTAGCACTACGGCAATAACTCTTTACTCTTCAGGCTTATCACACATCACTAAGCAAATATCTGGCCAGTATAAAGACCATGCAAAACCGCACATGGCTGTACGAGTCTCAGTGAATGTGCTCGTATTCGGTTGGATGAGCCATCTGACTTCATGGCAAGCTTCAATATAAACTCTCATTTCAATCGGCAATCATGCGTGTTAATGTGTTAAACAGTAATCATTCCAAAACCTGAGTAATTTATTATAGTCCTAGTAAATTTTGTGTGGAGTTGCCTTGCATGTGTGTGTCAGCCTCTACTCTATAAGGTGTGTGGACCTCATTAGATCGGTTCATCTCAGAAATACAGACCAAAAATTTGGGAAATCTACCTCATTTTCTCAAATCCTTATGACAAGCTTTTTTAAAGGTGTAACACATGAATGCAATCTTAATACGTTCTTTGAATGATGACTTTAACTGTGAACCCTTACCAGTGTGTCATCACTGCGGGCCACACTCATATTGCTCCTAGACAGGAAGGAGCGGGAGAGCCGGTTACACAGAGAGATGAGACGCACCGATTGCTAAGGAAGTCAGACAAAACAAACAAACAATATTAAAGGAGAGATGCTATTGGTGACACATTCTACAGAATTTGTAACAGGCTTTTTATCTAAAGCATCAGACAGCGATTTATACTCCTCTCAATAGATTAAATGATATTTCAACACTTCAAATGATGTTAACTGACTATTATTCGTTTTTATGACACAAGCTTAATTCTGCGATTGAGGGCACTGTAACTTTATGCGGGCTTCTTTATCGTTTCATAGCTCCAAGGGTTTGTTTTGCGTGCTTTTAACAGCGTGTGTGGAAATGGTATCACTTGTTGGCGTGGCACATAATGCTGATTCCTCAGAAAACACTACTGAGGGCACAACACTGCTCACACTTTATGTCAATAAAACATGGTGTCAAATATCTGACTGTTGAACATTTAAACAGGAAGCAGTCAAAAGTACCTTCCACTTTCTTCTGGCTGCAAACTTCTTAAATTTCTCCATATTCACTGCAGATTCCTTACGACTCAGTGCCTGCTGTGTGTCCTTTGGCTTAAAAGAAAACAATCGCAATTTTAGCCAAGTGTTAAGATGATAGCGTGCTTGATAACTGTTTCATATGTAGTGGTTGTTGGACAAACCTTGATCCAGGGGTGCTGAAGGCTGTCCAGGATTGTCATTCTTTTTCTGTAAACATGAAAACATTATTTCCACATGTGATATTTACTTTTTTCAACATACAGAAAGTAATGAACATAGGCAGGCAGTTTGTGAGCCTCTCATTATTTAATTTAAAACAACAAGCTCCTACAAGTGAGCACCTAAGAAACAACCTTTGGACAAACAAGTAGGGATTCAGTACACAAATCGAAAGATATTTATCACAGTGCGCATACGGAACACACAGAAGGAATTATGAGATTGGGCTCTGGAATGTTGCATATCAGCTTCCGTGACAATGTTGAGACCTAAACAGCATTTATGCTGAGAATAAAGAATTTTAGTGAACTAGTTATGCAGAACTAGTTTTAGTTCTCTTTTAAATATCATCAGAAGTAAAAGAGGTCAGTGTAGATAAAGACTAATTGAGAGCAGTCAAAACGCAGAGAAGCAACTTGGTAGACCGATATGGAACCAAAACAGGAATTATTCATGTCTCCACATTCATGTGCAGAGAACCTGTTCTGTTTGTTGACACAACCCACTTCCTCAGTTACTTAGTTAATAAGTGACATGATTTGTGACGAACTTTCTTCGCAGGTTTGAATATAACCACAGAAAATCAGTTAACAAATAGTTTAATGATATTAAATAATATTTCTAAATAATAAAAAACAATATCAATAGTGAAAAAAAAAAAATAACAATAATAAAATCAAATATTATTTAAGCCAGTTGGTTTCTAAAAAGGAACTGCTCAATAAAAGAAACAACTAGGGACAAAGGTGAACCCTACCAAACCAGCTCAAACCATAACAAGCTTCTTCAGGGCTTCTTACTTTGGATCTTTGAGCAGTAACCGTGTAATGAAGTCTTTGGCCAAAGCACTGGTGCTGCTGAAGAATTCCTCATCAAACTCGTAGTCCACAGCTGACACGTTGGCAAGTGTCTCCTGCTTATTTTCACCCAGGAAAGGTGAGGCACCACTAAGTCTGAAGATACAGAGAATAAAAAAGACCATTTTATCTCCCACGTGAAGGTCTTCAATGGAGCAGCATTCAAAAAAGTTTACTATTTAAGTTTACTACTGACCATTACTATTAAAGTGTGAGAAAACAAGCAAAGGCCGTTTAGTGTTCAAAATAAGCACTTTATTTTACAAGCTCAATTCCATTTTTTCTTTTGTGATTAAAATCTGTTATAGAACACAGTAACATTGGGTTCAAATAACTCTCTTTCCACTATTATAATCGAAACTTAATTGCTGTTGCTAATTAAAAATCTGCAGTGATAAATCTTTGCATAGCCTTTAGAAACACTGTCAGGAAAATTTTTATTAATTGTAAAGTTACAGCTGTTATAAATTCACACTGCCAATTAATGGCATTCCCTATGGGTGAGAAGAAGTCTCAAACAATGTGAGAAAAAGAAAAGAATGGTGGAACAGGAATGCAAGAAGAGCGTGATTAGATATGACAAAGGTGTGTGATATATACCCGATGTGAAGCTCTATTTTTATTTGCCTATGATGAAAGGGGAGTGTAAGGAACAACCCTGAGATAGACATTGAACTTCTCAGCTCTCTTTGGACTACTAATATAAGCACAAGTTGATGGACAGATAGTGATGAACAGGACAGAGAAGAAAAGAGAAAAAAATACACATTTTTGGATCAGACGTGGCTCTTACAATCCTAAAAGTAGGCTTAATGTTCTTTATAGGGGTGCTCCGATTGATCGGCTACTGAACACTGTCGGCCGATAATCACTTTCGGATGTTTGATCGGCAGTCTCTATAAAGGCTGATCTCATAAACCGACCTCAAGCTGATGACACGCATGTTTACGGATTAAAGCGTTCCATGTGCGGTGCATCTGCTGCAGTGAAGCAATTGTTTCCACACCGAGTTTGCTGTGATGCACGTGCTGAATTAAAGTGACAGTGCATTGTTTGTGGTAAATATGAACATGGATTGACACAGAAAATGTAGTAATAACACAATGAATGCATAATTTAGGTCTACTGTGTTTTACAGTCAACATATATGAGTTTTGAACCTGGTATAATATAGCTCAGGCTTATGCTTTAAGCTATTTTGCAACAATTAAACAACTGTAAAAACAAAAATGCTCTGCATGATTAAACATTTAGGTGATATAAATGCCCCCCTCCTAAAAATGCATCACTGGATCATAACTAGAAATAATTCTACATGATAAAAAGAAGCCTTTAAAAAGATCGGTATCAGTGATTTTGTCGGTAGTAGTAGTCGACCGATATATCACCCGATATTTGAAATTTTTAAAATATCAGCATTGGCTGATAAGTTTTTCTGTTTAGCCGATGTGCTCGAGGTTGGACTTTTATTTTGATAATGCTGAAAACGGCAGTGCCTGAGAGCACAGTGCTCACATTCGCCCTCTTGTTCGCTGTTGTTGTTTAAGTCTGTCTAATAAACAGATAGAACTGTAAAACAAAAGAATTAAAATGTATACAATAAACAAAGTATTAACTATTACTTTTATATTATTAGTAATAGAAAGGCAAGAATTATAATATTTTTTAATTTACCCTCAGCATTCAGCAAATACGCATTTATATTGTTAAACAAATCTTTAATGTCTAATGAACATTGAATTTCACAAACCTTGCAGACTTGCAGATCTTGTGAAGTGTGCATTTGTATTCTGCACAATCGTGTGTACTCTGTGTGACAGGAGGACAGCTCCACTTCACTGAAGATGCGCGTTCGAAACACTTTAAACTCCTGATTTCAAACTACGCTGTGCTTTATTCATTTGCCCACTGTCCTATTCATGTCATTTTCACTGAGTGCTGCATGTAAAATGAGTGTTACATTGTCTTTATTTAAAATTAAATATGATTCCCAATGCACACAAATTTCTCTGATTACAGAGTGCAATGTTTGTTAAAGTGTTTACTTACTTTTCTTTCATTATATATAAATATATATACATACATTTATGAAAAATAATGTATGTTTACTGTCACATATTTTTAATCCATTTTCAAATTATTAAAAATTTCTTTAATATTAATTCAAATAAATTAAATTCCATTGGCTTAATATCGGCCAGTCTGCTTTCCAAGACATCGTTATAAGCAAAATAAAATTAAATAAAAATTAATAAATATCGGTCCATCAATAATCGGCAGATACCGATTTCTGTGATCGCCCTTAAAAATCCTGATCGGAGCATCCCTTGTTCTTTATGAGATGACTTTTTTTTTGCCCCTCTTTTGAGCATAGGG
The DNA here is from genome assembly GCF_023724105.1 of Carassius gibelio. NCBI lineage: Eukaryota > Metazoa > Chordata > Actinopteri > Cypriniformes > Cyprinidae > Carassius > Carassius gibelio. The sequence goes on from NC_068400.1 coordinate 28,479,124, forward strand.
TGAAATATGAGCTGGATATTCCTTTTTACTGTTTACGTCAGAGACATGAGGATTTGGTTCTCATCAAAAAGGAGGGTCCCCCTCAGTTCTTATCACAAGCAACAGGCAAGTTCCACTGTTTATATTGCTCTGTGATATGCTTAGTTCCCTCTCACATTTACAAAAACACACACACACATATAGACAGAGAGAAACCTCAATCTTTCCACAGGAAGACCAGCACAAGCTTTACAATTAGACACTGCACCCAGAGGTTGCGCTAATAATCATTATCCATCACATTGATGGACAGTGTTATAAATTCCATGCTTTCTCTATTTTTATATGGCAGTAAAACACTGCAGTGCTTGGTATTTTTAATGTGATACTTGCATCAAAAGAACTTCTGTGGAAAGAGCTCTATTAGTCTTTTCAAGTGCTTGAATCTTTCTTTTGTTTCTCAGAAACACTCGGATTTCTCTCCCCAAATGCTCATCTTTTCTCTGCTCCCCTCCGAATCTTTGCCCACTCTACACTGCTAATCCAATTAGATTATTATATTGTAGGAATGCTTCTAAAGCAGGGAAACGCAATTGAACAGATGCATTCTCTATGCAGACCATGGAAACATCAATGTCCAATTCGGCACTCGGCTTACTAAGCCTCCTTTTACTTCAAACATCAATCATTATGACAGTTGTTGCACAACGAGAGGTTATTCTATGATGTTAGATGACTGGAAAACACTTAGTTCAACTTCATTTGCTTCATATTCAGCTATATTTGTTCGCCATGCCTTCGTTTTACCGCCGAATGTGATTACAGCTATGGTTTGAGAAAAATAATGCAATTACGAAAATGGATGCTATTTAAAGCCAATGTGAAAATCCATAAATGCTTTTAGATTTCATTTGTAATGATATAAACTATATTTACAACATCACAACAACACTGATGATTATGAATACTCACAGAATATAAGTGATCACCCCAATGCTCCTAGAGTAGAGTACAGAAATAAAAACACATGATTAGCAAATGAAGTGAGGTAACAGCGAGGTCAGATAATGATATAATGCTTATTCTCACCACATGTCTGCCTCCAGGCCAAGTGGCTCGTAGTTTACCACTTCTGGAGCTGCGAACCACAAAATAAAAATCACTTACCATACAGTCTTACAATACAGAAGAGTTTGGGGTAAGCTGTGGCATATTTTACTTAATTTGTTGTCTTGGCATTGAGAAAAGAGAATCAAATATTATTTATTTAAGCATTTTAACAATGTTTATAACTTGCACGCATCTCTTTAAGTTAAATACGTCAGCTAAATGATACATTTTTTACTAAAAATAATGCACAGTTTGCAAGAGGAAGGGAGCAAACACCTACCCCACTCCTCCTAACATTAGAACATGCCTGCAAAATGTCTAGAAATGCTAAATCAATGGTAGTATATTTTGGTGGTTTCTCACCGTATGAGCTGTGAAATGAGTCACTGATTTCAGAGGATCTCAATCTCTGATGTGTTAATGAGAAAACGAGGAAATAATCTGAGATGTCTGAGAGATGCTCCTGCTCTCTATGCATGAGAATTGACTTAGATATACTACTTATATTATTATGCACTAGATCTGGTCATTGGCCAGGGTTGGGAGGAAGCAAGCTGCTCCTTAACCCCAAGGTAAAAAAAAATCAATGAAATTATGCCTCAGTAATGGTCTAATAGTACTTTAGTATTGGATTGGATTAGTATCTATAAAACCAGGTGTCTAGCTGGAACGGATTCTCCTCCATGAAGCCCGATCGTAACTTTGAGCACTGAAATAGACTACACTGTGGGGTAGCTGATGCTTGACCGTGGCCTTTAGCATTGTGTCTCTATTAAGACTGCTGTATCATCACTGCCTGCAGCCATACTGGCTGATATTCAGGTAGGACTGGATGTGATGCCAATGGCTTAGAGGGATGGGGGCGGTGTGGGTGTGCATGTCTGTGTGCTCAAAATACCAACCCAAACACCATTTAAAAACTGGACAAACTTGACTAAAATAATGTTTCTCTTATTTTTTTTTTTTTTAAAGCCTATGCTTAAACAGAAAAAAATGATGTCTATGCCACGAATTTCTTCACAAAACTGCCAAGTGTACATTTCTTAAAAAAAAAATAATAATAAATAAATATGATAAACAAATGAGTAAAGTTTTGATTAGCTTAACATATTTAGTTTCTATTTGTTTCCAATTGGTTTAGGGGACACATTTTTCAAAATATGTAAAATAGTAGCAAAGGCAAAAATATTATACAAATATTTAATAATAATAACATAAAAACAAAAAACAATATAATGTATTTATACTTTAAAATACACTTATTCACAATTACGTAATTGTAAATATCGACTATATTATAATTTTATTTAAAGTAAAAATGTATTATTAGTATATACAATTCATGATTACACTTTAAAGTTTATGTAACTATTTGCAGGATTCATTGGGTCAGAAAGCACTGATCCATGGTGTTTCTTTACAGTTATGTCAGGCTTGTGGTTCAGATTACACATGGAAGAAGAAAAGAGAGGATTTGGACATAGGGCCATAACAATAAGAGCGCGTGTAATTACAACACATCTCTATAGACTGACCAGCAGGTGACACTGACCTACAAACTCCGGGGTACCAAAGATGTTTTTGAAATCGTTGCCAAAATCGATCTTGTGGGCCAAGCCAAAGTCAATGAGCTTAATGCGTGGGTGAGGCACACTCCGGTTCAACAGCATGATGTTCTCCGGCTGAGAGAGATGAGAACAGAGAAAGAATTGGACGGTGAATGCAAGAGAGAGAATCAGAAGAACTAATGATAGGTGCAGAACAAAAACACAGCAGGAGTGAGAGAGAGAGAGAGAGAGAGCAGGAAATCCACAATAACACATGGAAATCACATGCAAAGCTACAGAAACGTTCACTAGAAAGCACAGGCATACTCAAGCCAGGCAGTAACAGATCCCTGCTGGGACATTCCATAGAAACAATCCTTCCTTCAGTGGGCTTTATTCATGCACGGACTAATCTCTTAAAAGCTCCAATGACTTCAAAATATTTAACAGAAATGTTAGGGAAAGCTGTGTGGATGACTGCTCTGAAAGCAGTGGATCTAATTACATAAACACTGTTGCTAGAGTAACACGAAGGATTAGAAATAAAATGCTAATAATGAGAAACTCCGTGCCAGCTTGTCTATTTGATTTGATTTGATTTGATTCTTTAGGTCCCAGTTAAGTTGGTTAATGTGAATGCCGGCTGCTTTGGAATTCATTTTTCAGTTAGACTGGCTATTCAGGTTAAGTGGTTTTAGTGGGAGGTAAAAACTCAATCTACATCTGAAACTTTCAAAACAAAGAATACTAATGCGATTCTGCAATAAAACCTGCCAAAAATTACAGCGACTGAATTATGACCATCCCAGCTCTGGGATGCCCAGCAATTATGTAAAGGGTGGAAATAAGTGGATAACCAGCAGGGTAGATAAAAGCACCTCAATTGATTTGTTGTGGCTGGTCCACAGCGATGCTAATCGCCACAGTCTGCCATTGGGGTGAAACTCAAACATGTCTCAGTACCTTCAGGTCAAAGTGGGCAATCTGTTTGGAGTGTAAGTAACTGACTCCATCCAAGATCTGCTTGAGGAACTCGGTGGCCTCCTCTTCACTCAATGACTCCTTCTCAGCTAGAAAGTCAAAGAGCTCCCCACCTGCCACACTGTATAGAGAGAGGACAGATGTTGACACTTGAAATAGAGCTGGTTAGTTGATAATCTTCACCAGATAAAACTAATTGAGAATTAAAGCGATATTTCACCAAAAAGAAAATGTTGTCATCATTTACTCACCCTTGCGTCGTTCCAAACCTGATTGAGTTTCTTTCTTATGTTGAACATAAAGGAAGATATTTGAAGAATGCTGGTAATCAAATATTGGAGGGTCCCCATTGACCCCATAGTATTTCTTTCTCTGCTATCGAAGTGTTTCTCTACTATGGGGACCAACAACTGCTTGGTTCTTCAAAAGATCGTCTTTTGTGTTTGTGTTAAAAAAAAAACTCATCCAGGTTTGGAACGACAGGAGTAAATTGGGTGGACTATTCCTTTAAGCAAAAGGGTGACTTGGCCAAGACAGCAGCAAAGAACACAATAACTATTTGCATACAACGGACAAACTAGTAAATAAACAAATTGCAAGAAAAAAAAATCTAAACATTCACAATAAAAATATCAATATAACTTTTCAAACCAGAACAGCCAGATGTGGACAATAGATAGAAGGCAATGGATAAATAGGTTAGAAAAAAGTTCTTTAGGTGGGAATCATAAAGCCTATAAATAAACTTTCAATGAATAAATCAAAAGACCTATAAAATTACTGGAAAATTAATTTTGAAATAATAGATAACAAAACATAAACAAAGAGTAATATATATCACATAGAGTGAGTCTAGCTATTTAAACAGAAGAATCTCTCTAATATTTCTGAGTGATTCACTCTGACAGAAAAGGATGTTGGCAATGCTATAATCATGGCTTCTGGGAGAGGAGCACCAGGATCTGGCCATATATTTATTCACCAGAAGGAAGCTGCAAACCAGCTGCTAGCTGATGACATGATAACGCTTGCTGCTAATGGTGAGGTTAAGCAAGTACAGCGATGAGCCACCCAGCTGTAAAAACACGGCAGGAGATATGTCTCTATTCCCTTCACAGAAACGGACAGAAAATCACCAGCCCCCAACCTGACCAACAGAGGGCTTGTAGCCAGATGTCTGACTCGTCTAGTCCTCATTACAGCTTGTTGTAAATGTAAAGCAACAAACTGCAATTTAGAGTGTACCTTAGTTCTTCCATATTAGTTTTCATTGTATCAGCCTGCTAACTTGAACTTTGTTTCCAGGCAAACTGATAAAAAGACGTTTTCACTTTTGGAAGTTGTGCAGTGCCAGCCAATCAGATTTGATTGTACGTCATTTTTGTATGCTTAAGATGGTCAGTGAACGGATTGTGGGCGGTCCATGAGTATGCCATCTGAGACTAAAAAAAACAACAACAACACACTATGTTCTGTAACATCTCACTTCACAATATTAGTTGGCAGCACAAAGGTTTTGAGAGGACGCCAAATGACCTGAAAATGAAACTTGACCTTCAGTTCCGAGGTCAGGATTGTGTGGTTATATCCTTAAGCAAGGTACTTCATGCCAGATCCCTCAGTAAACAAAACAGCTTCACTGATGAGTAATGTGTAAAAAATATGAGCTCAGAACATAGCTGCAGGGACGCCCTTTGTCACATGGTATGAAGCAGCAAAGAAAACCAGTTGGGTGAGGAGACACTTCAAGAGGTTCTGAGGAAAGACATTTCCTTCACTTAATCTATGTGTAACAAAACAATTCTGCTGAAAAGGTTAAGGTTCAACATTTCAGACACTGATTCCGTTAAATGCCTACTGTATTTACTAAATGGCAAAATATCAAATTACAAAGCTCCTTAAAATATATTATATTTCAAAACCTATTCTGTTCAGTTAATGAGGAATTACACACAATGTAATGATGAGTGACTCGTGATAGCTTGATTATTTTTTAATTTGTCCTTTGGGTCACACTTCACGTTGCTTGTAATGTTAGACTTTCAGATATGGTCAGATGTTTGTTTTCAAGTTAGACTGGTTACTCTAGGAAGAGATTCTTAAAGCACAATAGGATAATACTACATCCTAGTTTGTCCAATACACACACAAACACACACACACACACACACACATATATAAAATTATATAAAAATGAATAAATAAATTTAATGGCAGTTAAATTAGCAACTCTGACACCAGTCTAGTCAGGATGAAGAGGTTATGTAAAATCGCATTTTTTTTTAGATAACCTGTAATATACACTTAATGAACATATTACTAAAAATAAACTTTGCTTAATCAGTCAAAGGTCTTTGTCTGCCAGTATGGTTAAGATAGTACAGACATCAATACATATCTTTTCTCTTTGAAAACATTGGCAGTAGTGTATGAATATGCACAGTACAACAGGCAAAACTGGTTCACCTCAACCCCCCACTGTTGACCTTGTCAAGTGTTTGCTTTGCAAGTAAAGGTTGGTGCTACTGAATTCAGTGATAAATAGGGGTGGGACAGTTCACTGAAAAAACCGAACCATTCAGTTCTTCAAAAAGGATTCGGAACGCGCTAGGACCGCGGTTCAACTTAAATCTGACAAAGCATCTGTAATATGGCTTGCTATAAATAACATGTAAAACAAACATGGTTCAGCATATATTTGTTTCTGTTGATGGATGCATATTCTGGCTTCCCAGACACTACAACTAAAGCGAAAAAAAAAAAAAAACACGTGGACAAACCATTCATCTTGTTCAATGCGAATGGCGTATGCAGGATTACGAGCAGTCATTTATTACGTCATCATCCGGTTGGTGAGAGTGTGCGCACACAGGCACAAATCCGCACCTCAGAATGCACGCAAACATTAAGCTCTCTCTAAAGTATTGTGTTTAAATGGACAAATTCACACAAAAATTACGTCAAATTGCCCGTCTGTGTAAGTATCCTACAGCAGACATAGCCAGCTGAACGTAGCGTACTGTATCAGTGTATTCTCTTAAAATGACAGTCTTTATATTAATCGAACAGCAACAACAAAGAAATCATCCACTGCTCTTGTTTGAAAAGTTTTTGTAACTTTAATTAAGAATAATCTTTAATTTATACAGTCCAATATGCAACGCTGTTTTTACGCTGTTTTTTTTTTGATTACTTTATTCAATTTCTGTACCTAAAATATATTGCTAGACCTACCTACATTTTTTTCTTTTATTTGTATCTTTACCCTATTGTTTTTATTTGTGCTGTTGCTTGCAGTTAGATAGAATATTCTTTTTTTTTTTTATTAGAAAGTACAGTTTTTCCAAACATGGCACATATCATAACGAAACCATGACTCTAAAATCGATAAACAAACCAAACCGTGAAAAAGTTGTACCGTTCCACCCCTAGTGAGAAGCATTTTCAAATTTCTACTATACATTTATTTATACTATCATGTTCCAGATCTCTACAAGAGCCAGATGTTCATGCACTACCGTGTGTATTACTAGTCTGAGTTCTTAGTTTTTAGAAATGATTAGTTTTAATGATTTCATAATTCAGTAAATTATGGAGAAACAATGACTCACAGCTCCAGGATGAGAATGACCTCATTCTTGTTTTCAAACACATTGTGCAAGGTGATGACATTGGGGTGCTGGATTTCCTTCAAGATGCTGACCTCCCTCTCAATGTCCTCTTTGGAGACCCCTCGCCGACTGGATTTGCTGCGTCTTTTCTTGATAAATTTGGCAGCATACTCCACTCCAGTGCTTTTATGGCGGCATTTCTTTACCACGGCAAACTGACCACTGAAAAAAATAAACAAACAAAACAGTGCTTAAATATGACAACAATCATTAACAACCAAATATTCAAGAGCCTGGTTATTCAAAGAACATGAAATATTTGACAAAATAGGACTAAATACAGTACACACACCAATACAAAAGTCTTAACATTAAGCAGAGGTATAGAATTTCAGAATAGTCATATTCAGAAAATGACACGATGCTCTAAAATTAGAAGAGAAGATTAATCTTTAATGTGTTCATTCAGTTTTACTCCTCTATAACATATTGCCAACAGACAGGACTCAAATCTTCCCCTTTGACATGTTCTCATCTCAGTCTCCGTAAGTCACAGCATGCATTCTGAACCACTGCCAGAAACCAACAGTCAACCATGCCGAACGGCCACAAATCGCCAACAAAAACATGTCAGGATGAACATCACAACCACATTCAATGATCACTACTATCAAGCCATGTAAGAATGTAAGAACTCCTCTGAATGACATAAACAAGGCCTAATACGTCAGCAGATTAAACACAAAGCAGCATGATAGCTATGTTTTCCCACATGCTGTAGATATTCAGTGTTGTTCTATGGATACTATTATCAGGGTGGATAACAATGACTCCCACATTATGCCATTCAAAAGCATCACAACAAACACACCAGTATTATACACCAACAAGCACATTTCGGGCCCCAGAAGCTAATAACTCTGCCAAACATGCAGCATATATTGTGAGGAATTTCCCAATAGGATCCTCTCAAAACCTCAAAGCAAAATTTCTGCCCCTTTTTTTAATGTGGCTTTTATACAGCTGTTGGGAGGTTTCTTTCTACAGAAGGAACAATGGCTTTTGGACAAAGAAACAAAAAGCTAAACAACACAGGAAAGGAAAAAGGAGTCCTTGGGATGGGGTTTTCTGATGCAAATACAAAACTCAGGGCCTCTATTCTTGCCTGCTCCACCTTTTGTCCCCCAGACAGCAATCAGGCCCCACAGCAACGAGAGACAGTACATTTGCATTTTGTCTGGGGCCTGAAAGCTTGAGAGAAAGCAGAAATCCTCCCTGGGTAATCTTAAAGGAGTAGTTCACCCAAGAATGTAAACTGTGTCATCATTTACTTACCTTCATGCAAGTTTAAAATGCATTTGACGACTTCTATGTAACACAAAACATGAATTCCTGAATTGCCATACATTCTGGGAGAAACCTGAACAAGCCCTATCCTGACTGCAAGGTACGTCAAGTCCTGCCATGATAAATGGACAAGCAGTAGAAGAAAACCACAAGTCACAACACACACAAACTGACATGACAGGATCCAGTCCTTCTTCTCTCTTTGTCAGAATTTTTATTAGTACTTTCATTTTACTGTATACAGATATATAGACTCTACATGCTATATATTTCTTATCTTATTAAATGTATTTGTGTTAATTGTTTATTTAAATGTTTCTATGCTTTGGCAATTAAATATATTAGTTTACCATGCCAATAAAGCTACATGATTTGAAGTATTAGTAAGTATGCAGTTATGAAGTATTATTCTTTTAAATTTTTTCCAGCATTTCAGGAATAAATATGTATAGAAATTACACCAAAGTACAACAGTTAACATACCTTATGGTGTTCGGGAGTGCTCAAAAAGGGTTTAAGCACTGAATTCTGAAGCGATTTATTCTTGTAAACTCATTTTAGGTAATTCAGTCGAGGATTTTTACAAGGGTGGTGAGAGAAAAACACAGACGTCCTGGATTCGGAAGGCAATTAAATCACTGTAAATGGTGAAAATCACTTACGTCCCCCTGAGAAACAATTACAGTCCAAATAGGGCTTATGACTGACATGGTAGAGAAAGAATGGTTTAATGAACTTGTTATTTCTGTGTTCTTTGCATACAAAGAGTATTCTCGTAGCTCCACAATATTACGGTTGGACCACGAATGTCACACAGACGTGCCGATATTCAGTAATGCGATATATCACGATAATTAATATGCATGGTATTGTATCGTGGGCACTTCAAAATACAGAGAATAATTATGTATTACAAATTATTCTGAATTTTTTACGCACTTTAAGAGGCTGAGACTAATTAGGGACCAGCATTGCCCACAAAACTCTCTTAGATTGCTTATATTAAGTTGCACTGTTAATTTCTGTAGATTGCTATACTAAATAATAAACAAATAATATTGCACAGGCTTGGGCAAATTTCATATTTCGGTAACTGAATCAAAAAGTCTGGGAAATCAGAAAGACATGCCTCGTGGTTCTGACAGCATAGCTTTAGGCATTCGGGCACATCTAAATGGTTTTGTCAGTGACACTTCTCAGTAGGAGCAAGGCATGGGTCTTCAGCTGTGCCAGTTTCCATAGCAGTGCTGGGGGCAGGGCAGTGGGAGAGGAGGGGGTCGTGTCAGCTAGAAAGAGGCCTGCGGAGCACAACGGTCCACAGCAAACATCGTCACACATAGCTCGGCAATCAACCAGCAATAGACACGGCATGTTTTCCTCTTATACGAGTCAGGCAGTTCCCAAAGTCCTTTTAAGAGCTGTTTTTGTCTGCTTTGAATGGCAGATGGGGAAATGTGTGTATCAAGATGTCCGTGTGGCAGGGCTCTTGTGTTCCTGAAATCTGGAGCGCTATGGTGATGAAGAGCCACAGCAATCACAGCGGACATTAAAGAGCTTGCCCAGAGGAAGTGCTCTTCAGACTGGGCACAAGAAACGCATACAAGATGGGCATAAGCTGCAAGATTTGGACAAGACACAAGCCCCCATTATCAAGGTTGAAGCTGACACGGCATCCATCTAGAGTTTGGCATAGAGTATTTATTTATTTAAATTCGGTGTTGTGTATTTAAATTTTGTCTGGTAAATAAATAAAGGCATAAAACTTTAATTCATTTATCTAATCAAATTAAAATTAAACAAACTCTTCATTTTTTGGCAAACAAAGTGATGCACAACAGAGGTTTATGGTTAAAATAAAAATCCACAGAAAATGTATGTACGGTATACTGTCCATGTCAAAGCATCATCAAAGTAGTCCATTTGACATCAGATGGTCAGTTAGAATTTGTTGAAGCATCGAAAGTACATTTTCGTCCAAAAATAACGACTTTATTCAACATTGTCTTCTCTTCTGGATGTGTTGTGAGTGCGACTGCTGTGACTGTTGACGGACGCCGCTGTTATTGGGCGCACCAGAAAACACGTCAGCAGCGTCGTGAACGCGCTCACAACAGATCCAGAAGAGAAGACAATGCTGAATAAAGTCATCATTTTTGTTCTTTTTGGACCAAAATGTATTTTCGATGCTTCAAAATATTCTAACTGACCCTCTGATGTCACATGGACTACTTTGATGATGTTTTTCTTACCTTTCTGGACATGGACAGTAGACCATTCACACAGTTTCAATGGAGGGACTGAGAGCTTTCGGACTAAATCTAAAATATCTTAAACCGTGTTCCAAATATGAACCGAGGTCTTACGGGCTTACTGGAACGACATGAGGGTGAGTTATTTATGATATTTTTGAATGAACTAACTTAAGATTCTGTATATGATAATAGGATAGTTTTTTTTTTTTTTCAAATGAAACTGTAAAATGCTCATGAAGTTTCAGTATTTCTCCTTCAAAATTTACTAGCAATTTTAGAAAAAAAATTGTTTAAATGTAAATCTGACTAGGGCTGGGTGGTATATTGAGTTTGTATTGACATATTCTTTATAATCAATATGGTACGAGGCAATATATCGATATACAGTAGTTTGATACGAGGGCATTTGAATAATAGCAGTGGACAGAGTGAGCTGCTGCAGGGAAAGGGCATAATCTAATTTCTTCTAAACATTAGACATGATTTATATTAAAGGCTTTAAAATAACTCCTAGTTTAAAGCTGCTCGCCCTATCAGATGATCTGACAGACTCATGCCCTGCTGACAGACACTACCAGCACTGTTTAATGCTGTTTTCCTCAGTGTATAACTTACATTTCACAAATATATTCTCCAACTGTAAACGTTAGAAAGTAATGGAAATATTTCCATTTTGCTGTCAGTAGCCTTCTGCATGCGATTGTCCGCTAAACAGACGGAATGCAATAACTGTTTTAAATTTGTCATTTTAAACCTACAAGTAAGTGTATTTTATGATAGTATTATGCAGTAATGGGTTAATCAAAAATAAAATGCAATTAATCAGTGTTCGTGTTTATTTACTTAATTTTTTGTTTAGTGAATTGAACTTCTGCTTTAAAATGCCTTTTTGTTGATGTAATGTTTCAATGTTAGAACGGTATAAGTTTTTTTTATTGTTTTTTTTTTCTTTTTATATTTTTTGCACATAATGGATAGCATAGCCTACTTTCACTATATTTGTTTTCATTGCCTTTAATTTAAACATTGTTTTATTGGACAACACTGCACTGGCATGATGTTAACTGAATAGATGTGTGTGAACAGAAAAATCAAGAATAGTGCAGTTTTTGAGTAATTATGTTTAATAGACCTATCATGTTTGAATACACATCAGCATTAATTGAAGTCATTGAACTTTGCCCTTTGACCTACAAGGTTTAAAACACTTTCCACAGTCATAGGAAATGCAACTACAGAACACCTCATAAACTTCTTAGAGGGCTGATTACTCCTTTACAAGATAAAGATAAAGGCGGCTTTGTTCAATTAAAATCTCTAATACATTTTTGCAGATTAATAATCAGGATTACAACCTGGGACTTGCATCACATATGAAACCGAATGAAGCACAAAAAATTAGGTCAGTTGCACTATCAATGATGGATTATAAAGCTGATCCTTAATAATTAACATTTGCTTATAGTCCGGTAACAAAGTATTTTGAGGGAGTTTAAAATAAATCAGAATCTGAATCATTAACACCATCTATTTGCGATACTGTAGCAATTCTCAGATTTATTTAATTTTTCATCAAAAGACAGATATTATACAGATGTCGAGGGCAGAGCAAAGCCATGACAAAAGACTAATGTGAGTGGATCAGACCCACTGGCAGAGTATGTGATAGATTTACAAAATAGATATTTTCACCCACTCCAAGAGCGCTCCACCACCGCTCCATCTCGAGTACTGTTCAACTTTCCATAATATGACTGGATATTTAACAAGAATTCACGTTAAACATATTTAGCTAGTTTAATAGAGAAGGATCACTCAAATCAGAAAGAATGTGAAGTTTATGATGGACATGTGCGGGAAGTTATAGTTCTCAAGGAGTTAGCTTGTTCCTTCTAGATACTAAATATTTTTAGGTTAAAGCATGATTTTAGAAGTACAACACTTATACGCAATCACTCTCTCAATAATGCATTCAAACAAATGTAATCTAACAGTGCTACTTCATCTGTATCTGATTTTGAATGAGCAGAAAGCTTAAATGTCCACAATTCTGCTTTGTAATTATTCCCATAGGATACTAAGGAGAAACCCCACATGCTTTAAATGAAGTTACACTCCCGCTCAACCTCAATGAGATGAAATAGCCTATCATTAATAATGACTTAATTTGCATGTTTATAACTAAAGGACACATCAAAAAAATGATGTAAACAAAGAGGGCCAGCAACTCGGTTTTTACTGCCAGACACACTACTGCAAGGGATCATGTTGTTCTTTGTTACTTCTTTGCAAAAA